>NW_026652276.1:231510955-231745501 GCF_009828535.3 Hylobates moloch | reverse complement strand
GCCTGGGTGACAGAGCCAGACTCTGTCCCCCCCCCCCCAAAAAAAAAGAAAAAAAGAAAAAAATAATAAATAGGGTAGATATTTCAAAACCAACAGGGGGCCGGGCGCGGTGGCTCACGCTTGTAATCCCAGCACTTTGGGAGGCCGAGGCGGGCGGATCATGAGGTCAGGAGATCGAGACCACGGTGAAACCCCGTCCCTACTAAAAATACAAAAAATTAGCCGGGCGTGGTGGCGGGCGCCTGTAGTCCCAGCCACTCGGAGAGGCTGAGGCAGGAGAATGGCGTGGACCTGGGAGGCGGAGCTTGCAGTGAGCCGAGATTGCGCCACTGCACTCCAGCCTGGGCGACAGAGCAAGACTCTGTCTCAAAAAAAAAACAAAAAAAAACCCAACAGGGATGACTTTTGGATTACCGGTTACTTGGGAGTTGGTGTGGATAATGGACAGGTGGCCACAAACTAACACACATCCCCTCCAAACAACCACACACACTTATAGGCATTCAAGCAGGCATGGAAAATGTGAGGTCTTTTAGAAATGTTAAGTCCAGTTGGTGTTGTGCTCAAACATAAGACTGTCTTAGGGGTAGAGGGGTGGGTGGTGTTTCAGAAACGCAGATCCCCAGGCCGGGGCTCCAGTGATGCTGTCCTCTGTGAATAGGGCTGTAGAACTGGTATTTCTTGTTGTTGTTGTTGTTGTTGTTTTTTGAGATGGAGTTTCGCTCTTGTTGCCCAGGCTGGAGTGCAGTGGCATGATCTTGGCTCACTGCAACCTCCACCTCCCGGGTTCAAGCGATTCTCCTGCCTTAGCCTCCTGAATAGCTGGGATTATAGGTGCTGGCTGCCACGCCTGGCTAATTTTTTTGTATTTTTATTAGACATGGGGCTTCACCATGTTGGCCAGGCTGGTCTTGAACTCCTGACCTCAGGTGATCCACCCACCTTGGCCTTCCAAAGTGCTGAGACTACAGGTGTGAGCCATTGCGCCCAGCCTAGAATTGGCATTTCTAACAAGCTTTTGGGTAGGTCTTATGCACAGCTGGCCCCGGGAGTTCCCTGTGGCGTGCGGGCTTGGTGGGTGAGGTGCTGCTCCTGGAGGCCCCAGGGAGAGTGAGCTGCAGAACCGGTGTGCGGGGAGCCCCGCCCTGTGGATGCGTTGACTTGTTCATACACGGAATTGCCTTTCAAATGCGGTTGGTGAGCTCACAGTGAAAAAGGCTTCATTGCAATTACTCTGTAAAGAGAAGAATTACTTGCCACGTGCTTATCCCCGACCTCCTCTTTTTCAGGTTTATTCATTGAATATCTCCTTATTTGGGGGCACTTATTGGTTCAATGAGATGAGTGACATTTTCCAAAATGGTGGCGCCTATCCTACCCTGTTCCCGTTGAGTAGGGGACACAGCCTGAAGGTGGCAACTCACTGTGGCTGTCCCACACGCTTCCTCGGCTTCTAACATGAGGGGGCGGGGATTGTTTTTAATTTCCTGGGTACAACCGCACATTCCCATTTGCCGGGAGCCGAAGGCATAGGAGAGTCCCTGTGAAGCCTGGCGGGAGAGCATTGGCCGAGAAGGCTGGGCTGAAGGAGGCCTGCGGCACGCCGGTGACAAGAGCCACAGCAGCCTCACACAGCTTGGGGACAAGTGACCGCTCCCGCCGGAGAAGTCAAGAAAGCCAAGCTGCGTAGGTCTTGGTTCAAAGTGGGGGCGTGCAGATTTGCTACAAGTCTCTGCTGGCCGCGTCAGTGTCCATTTCAGCCACACTGTCGGTGCTTCTGGGGCCAGATGTCACCTGTCTCAGGGTCCCGGCACCGTCGAAACTGGGTTCTACCAGGAGAGTTTAATAAAAGGACACTCTGCAAAATGCAGGTGGAACATAAGGGAACCACAGTGGCCGTGGCTCGGACCAGCAAGGCTGTCACCTCTTCTGGGCCTGAGTCGGGGACGCAGCCACTGCATCCTAGAAACAGCGGAGAGGCTTCCTTCCAGGTTGGATGGCCACAGCCAGCCCGAGGGAGCCCTGCAGGGTCGGAGCTGGGGGAGGGGAACAGATCCTGACCTAGAGTCCGGCTGCGGCTCCCACTTGTCTGAACCCAGGGTGGGCTCCCTCTTATCTAACCCAGTGGGAGTCTTAGATAAGAGTGAGCCCACTGTGGAGTTCATGCAGTGGCGGGGGCAGGGTGGAAAAGGGGGGGATTGGGGAGCAGAGGAAGGCTCCGTCCTGGACAGCAGGCTCAGTGGGGCTTCCCCAACAGGTGAAAATAACCCTTGTGCTACAAGGGCTGGAGCAAACCAGGTCAGCAGTGCCATCCCTGCCCCGTGTGGCCTCCGGGGCGGCTGTCCAGTCCGTTGTCTAAAGCTGGGACACAGGGAAGGGAGACAACGGCTTCCACGCAAGTCTGGGGCACCAGGCCCACTGCAGCCCACCGCTGGCAGAGACCTGCCACCAGCAGGTCCGAAGCTCTGAGCTGCTTTTCCTGCATGGGGTGGGGGGTGAGGGAGCAGTTTGACTTGAAACTTCCAGTGAGTCCTCAGGGTGTGCAGGCGCTACCTTGGCAGAAAACCGTCAGCCTCAGCATGTTCTTTGAACATAATAACTGCATCTTATCTGCATTCTTCATCCCTTCAGAAATATTTATTTTTAGTTTGGCTTTTTTGCTTATTCTGCACAATCCCTGCAGCCCCTGGAGGTGTGATGAGCCCTCCCCCATGCCTTCCCTCTTCTGTCCTGGGGTCCTCGGGGTTGCGGTGGGGGCCGCAGCTCCAGGGGTGGCAGGCCTGGTTCTGCCTCCTCCCCGCTAGGGTGACCCCGCAGGCCTGCGTCAGTGGAGGCCTGTTTCGTGTTCTGTGGAACACGGGGA
Source organism: Hylobates moloch (assembly GCF_009828535.3). NCBI lineage: Eukaryota > Metazoa > Chordata > Mammalia > Primates > Hylobatidae > Hylobates > Hylobates moloch. Next base: position 231,742,638 of record NW_026652276.1, on the reverse strand, counting down.
TTGGGGTTGGGGACATGCTGTGTTGGCCTGGCTCTGACCCGTGACTCACTCGGGTGTGTGTTCAGATTTGGGTGAGTGCTTCGAAACCCAGGGGAAGAGGCCTGTCCACAGCAGAGCCCTGAGCGCCATGGGCCTCTGCAGGCTCAGTGCCAGGCTCTGCCACAGGACAGAGGGCAGAGGGCATCAGGGCAGCCTGGCCCGGTTCGGAAATGGAGTTTTTTTTTAACCTTCCTTTCATCATTGCCTGTTTTCTTCAATATTTGTATGCATTTACATTTTTATCAATTTGCCATCATCTGCGTATATGTCCTTTATTCCTTACACACATCATAAAGTGGTCCCTCATTTCAGGTCTTCAGCATCCCTGGCTTCAGGCTTTAGTTCCACCAGGTAGAGATGCCACAGCTCACTAGCCGCCATTGGCTTTTAAGTGCTTTTCTTGGCTTAACATACGACTCACTCCTGCGCTTCACCTTCCTATGGTTGAGATGGGGCGGGAGCAGCTGGGCTTGGCATCAGCCCCACAGGATCCTTAGGCAGGTGCCTGGCACCTGAATGCCCACAGCACACCTTGATTGCCTTTCCATCCTGGGTGTCTCCAGCCTCGATCTCTCTGCTGAGCCCTCCTGGTGGCAGCAGTGAGGGTGGGACGGATCTGTTCCCAGGGAAAGTTTATTGACAATCTTAACATATTTTATAAACCCTCTGGGGTTGGCAAAAATCTAGCCTGTGTTTTGACAAACACATTGCCCTCAATGTTTAAGCCGACATGTATTTTAAGGGAAACAGAATCTGCAGTTTCTTCAAATGTTGACTTAATCCGTACATTGTTTTCTTAGCAGCCTGGTATATGCCCTCCAGGGAGACTGGAAAACTTTTTTGTTAAATTATGTTTCTTAGAACTCAGGAAGTTGTGTTTTTCCAAGAGTAACTGAACTTAAACTCAGGGGGTCGGGGGAAGGGGTGGATGTGAATTGGCTTGAAACTACCCAGGAAATTCTAAATCCCTGTCTACCCAATACCAGCTGTCTAAATGAAATTTTAAAATTCTATCAAAATTCTTAATGTAATAAGTATGTCCCCCAAATGTGTGGATGTTTGAATTCGTCTGTTGTCTCATCTGTAAAATGGCTTTTAGTTCTAACAGTCTTTTGATTTGACTTCCTGGTCCCCGAGTTCCTCAAATGTAGTTGGGCCTTCCTGCCCAACACGTTCTGCACCTGTGGGTTCGTCTAACCACAGATGAAAAACATCAAGGAAAAGAAAAATTCCACAGGCCTCCAAAAAGCAAAATTTGGCTTCGCTGCTCACCGAGTCCTACGTTGAATCCACACAAGTGAAGTGATGTGTAGCCATCGCAGTGGGTGCCATAAGTAACCTAGAGATGAATTGAAGTGTGCGGGAGGATTGCATAGGTTATGGGCAAATACTACGCCACAGGGACCTGAGCGTTGTGGAGTTTGGTATCTGCAGGGGATCCTGGAACTAATCCCTGATGGGTATTGGGGGCAACTGTATATATTGGGGGACAACTGTATACACACCATCTTTACCTGAAGGGCAGGCCCTACTAAGATCAGAGACCCTGAGGGCCCCCAGGGCTGCTAAGCAGTGCCTGAGGCATAAACATTGATCTGGCGGCCGGGGTGATAGTCAAGCTATCTAACTGCACCCATGAGATACAGTCCCAACCAGCTGGTGGGGTAGCTCAGGTGCTGAGACGCCAGACACCCTGGCATGGCCCTCCACTCTTGGCCCTCCATTCTGGCCACATCCCGGCCTCATCAGCCATCTCTACCAATCACTCAGACTCTGGCCTGGAGGCGCCCCATGGAGCCAGTCCCTGCACGCCTGCTCTCCTAGCCTCTGTTCTCCCTACGGGCACCGAGTCACCCTCTTCCCCGTCCCCAGTGCTCAGGCTCCTCTCTGGAGCCCCAGCCAGCTGCTGCCAGTGGGGTGCCGAGCCCTGCCGACCGCACGCTGCCCTTGACTGTCTTCCCTTCTGGGCCTGCAGCTCCCTTGGAGGGCAAGGCTGTGTTTCATTGTCTCTGTGTCTATGTTAGTGTCCTGGGGCTGCTGTGACAAAGGAGCATGCTTGGTGCCTGGAAACAAGTGAAGTTTATTCTTCACAGTGCTGGAACCCAGAGGTCTGAAATTAGCGTCCCTGGGCTGAAAGCAGGGTGTCAGCAGGGTCACATCTAAACCCTGCAGGGAACCGTCGCGGTTCCTGGGCTCTTCCAGCCCTAGTGGCTGCTGGCATTCCTGCACTCATGGCCACATCTATCTCTGCCTTCACCTTCACGGCCTCCTCTTCCGAGTGTACCACATCTCCCTGGCCTCTCTCTTGTAAGGACGTTTGTGGAGATATATATATATATATTTTTTTTTATATATCTGTGAGACAGAGCTTCGCTCTGTCGCCCAGGCTGGAGTGCAGTGGTGCAATCTCAGCTCACTGCAACCTCCGCCTCCTGGGTTCAAGCAGTTCTCTGCCTCAGCCTCCTGAGTAGCTGGGATTACAGGTGCCCACCACCATGCTAATTTTTTGTATTTTTAGTAGAGACGGGGTTTCACCATGTTAGCCAGGCTGATCTTGAACTGCTGACCTTGTGATACACCCTCCTCGGCCTCCCAAAGTGCTGGAATTACAGGCGTGAGCCACTGCGCCTGGCCACTTGCAGTTGTATTTAGGGCCCACCTGGATAATCTAGGATAATCTCCCCAATCAAAGTCCTTAACCTCGTCACATCCACAAAGACCCTTTTCCAAGTAAGGTCACATTGACAGATTCCAGGGATTAGGACCTGCTGTCTTGGGGCTGTCATTCTGCCTACCACAATATCTCTCCCCAGTGTAAGAAAAATAGCGAACATGTGCCATTCCCTCTGCGGCTGCCTCTGTCCTCAGTCTGCGCTACATCCCTCGAGGCAGGCACTGTCCCCATCCCAGGTGAGGAAATGTGGAATGCAAAAGCTGAAAGGTTTGAAAAAGACTAAAAGGAGATGATAAAGAATGAGGAGGAAAGAAGAGGAGGGAGGAAGGCAAGAGTGGAAGCCGAGGAAACAGAGGGTTTAGGGTGCAGGCGAGTGCCCCGGATTGCTCCTGCTGTTGATGGCTGCTGTGAAGCCTCAGTTCTTGTCTTCTTAGTTTAATTGAAACAAAAGACACACAGCCAAGGAGATGCAGCATGGAGCAATGTATTGCACAGGAGGAAGAATACCCTGAAAGTTAGGTGCAGAATAGGCAGGACGCCCCAAGAGGGGAGTCAGGGTGGGCTGCCTGTGAGGATGAGACAGCAAAGACCAGCTGCAGGGAGCATCCCTTTTTAGGAGTCTTACCTGATTATTCATGAGCAGGTGGGGAAGGGGGTTGCTGGGAAGCATGTTCTGGGTGCTCATGCACAGTGGCTGTGCATCCCTGTTCATACGTCACATGTCTCACTGGCATCTTAAATCTCCATCCAGGGCTGTGTTTTTTTACTATTGTAATGAGCAAAGGGTCACTCTGAGGACCAGTAAAAAATCAAAGTGCACGTGCTTTCTACAGGGGGACGTCCCTAGTGAAGATAGCTTTGCTTGAATGAGCTTGCCTGCAGTGCGAATGCTGGGGCTTGTTGTGTTGACGGCGCAGTCGCCATGGTTGCTGCATCCTGAGGACAGGGTTACTTCCCTGACTATCTGTCGTGCCTCACTGGTACCCCGTGCTTTCTGAGAATCACTCGGACTGAAGTCATTCTTTAAAAAGGATGAGTTGAGGGCTGGGCGCAGTGGCTCACGCCTGTAATCCCAGCACTTTGGGAGGCTGAGGCAGGCAGATCACTTGAGGTCAGGAGTTCGAGACCAGCCTGGCCAACATGGCAAAACCCCATCTCTACTAAAAATACAAAGAATTAGCCAGGTATAGTGGTAGGCGCCTGTAATCCCAGCTACTCAGGAGCCTGAGGCAGGAGAATCACTTGAACCCAGGAGGTAGAGGTTGCAGTGAGCCCAGATCGCGCCACTGTACTCCAGCCTTGTGACAGAGTGAGACTGTCTCAAAACAAAACAAAACTAAACTAATGCTAATTGACTCCAGCTTGTCTCAAACACTCCCTACATTCTGCTTTCTTCCCTTTTCAAACATTGTTCCCTGAAGAAAAGCAGGATCTGGCATCCCCAGTACGCTCACATATCCCCTCCCTCATCTGCAGGACACGAAAGCTATGTGACCTTCTGCCAGCTGGAGGATGAGGCCGCCTTCACATGCAGTGCCGACTGCACCATCAGGAGGTGGGACGTGCTGACCGGGCAGTGTCTGCAGGTGTACCGAGGACACACATCCATTGTGAACAGGTCAGCCTGGCTGGGGGCTTGGGCCGGGTCTCACCATAGGCCCCTGGTGGGGCTGAGGGGTCAGAGATATGGGCCCCTGCAGGTGAGGGCCCGCTGCTCTCTGGGGAAGTAAAAACGTGGTCAGCTGGGAGGTGGTCAGTAGCACCCAGCGACGTGGACCCAGGACAGGCAGCGAGCTCAGTGCCCGCAGCTGCTTGTGGGTTAGGGAGGCACTGCCCATCCACTGAACCGAGCCTGATGCTTCCCCCTTGGGGGCATAGCGGCTCCCCGCTGGGTGCAGGGAAAGGCACCAGAGCCTACAGCTGGTACGGATGGGGACAGATTCCATAGGAAACGGCTTAATTGAGGCCCAGTGGTGGACCAAAGGTTTGCAGGAGGAGGAGCGTGGGGGATTGTTCCGAAGACGGAGTTGAGGATATTTTTAAGCCTCTCCTTTCTTTGTGGCTGTGGAAAATATCCCAGCCCCTCCTTCTGAAGAAGGTTGGAATTGTTCCTTTCTCAATGAATTTGGGTCTGATCCGAGCAATGGAAATTCCTTTGCTGATCAGATCAGTTGGACACTGTTGGAGTCACTTGTGGTGGTCGCCTCGGACTCCCGAGGGAAGCCTCCTGGCGCCTCTGGGCCTGGCAGCTGCACTGGAGGAGGGGCGCTGCCTGGAGGCTGACCCAAGTAAAGACAGGGCTGGCGCAGGCTGGCACGAGGGGGTCCTGAAGGTGGGGCTGGGGGCGCAGACCAGACAGGATGAACCCCGCCAGAGGGCTGCCGCTTGTTGAACTCTGACAGGAACCCCCAGTCCGTGGACCAGTGCATGGGGGGACAGGGAGGCAGTGAGACCCATCAGCCCAGCTCGCTGGAGTCCCAGGTGGCTGCAGCCAGAGCCGATAATCCATAGTCGGTGGGCGGGGAGCTGGGTGACACCCCGAGGAGGAGGCTGAAGGGATGCGGGGACTGTTTAGAATGAATGGCGGGTCTATGCAGACACGAGGTAGGGTGGCCGGCTGGCCCCGGCCTTTCTCAGCTGAAGCAGGTGAGGCCCTGAGACGTGCCCAGGCAGCCCACAGGGTGGTAAAGAAGGGGCTAGAGTGAGAACTCAGGGCTCACAGCTCCACTGGCCTCTTCCCAGCACTCTGACTTCCCTGAGAAAGAAGTTTGCCATGAAAGAAGAGAGTGGGGCTGGGGGAGCGCCCTCCTGTGAGTCAGGCAGAGGCTGCAATGGGCTCAGCAGGGAGAAGGCCTGCCTGCAGTGACCAGTGGGCCCTCAGCTGCCAAACCCACAACTGTCAGATGCTTCTCAAAAGCAAAACTGGAACATTAAAGGTAGAAATCATGCTCGGCCAGATTTACTCTTTCATGTGCACACGCAACTTACACAGACACGTGCACACACACACAACATATATAATACACCATACACACAACTTACACATATACACGTGCATACACAACATACATACACACTCATACAACTTACACATACACACGTGCACACACAAACATACATATACACATACACACAACTTATACACATGTGCACAAACATACATATACACTCATACACAACTTACACATGTGCACACACAACATACATATACACTTATACACAACTTACACATACACATGTGCGAACACACACACAATGTACATATACACCCATACACAACTTACACATACACATGTGCACACATACACACACAACATACATATACACTCATACACAACTTACACGTGCAACTTACACACATACAACATACATATGCACCCATACACACAACTTACACATGTGCACACACACAACATACATATACACTTATACACACAACTTACACATACATGTGCACACACAATGTACATATACACCCATACACACAACTTACACATACACATGTACACACACACAACATACATATACACTCATACACAACTTACGTATGCACATGCAACTTACACACAACATACATATGCACCCATACACACAACTTACACACACATATGCACACACAACACACACATACACACACATAGACACAACTTACACAAGCAACAAAACATACACATACAAAGTACATGCAGGCACACATGCACACACCACACATGCACATATACACATATGCACACATGTATACATATACACATGCACACATGGGCACATGTGCTCACAACATATACAAACACACACACTATTTTGGATTGGTCACAGCTCCAAACCCATAGCTCTCTGTAGATATTTGCATGATTAAGTAACTGTCCTCATAAATCAGTGAGATCCCCGAGGAACTCACTTCCTCCCATGTTTTCAGAGCCAGGTCAGGCCTGTGAGCTTCGGGGTCACCGATCATTCAGTGGCCTGGCGTCCCTGCCTTCTCACACCAGGCAGGACTCAGCCACCCCCTGCATACCCCAAGGCCTCCCGCTACGCCCTTCCTCCCACTATGCCCTTCCTCCCGCTACACCCTTCCTCCTGCTACACCCTTCCTCCTGCTACACCCTTCCTCCTGCTACACCCTTCCTCCTGCTACACCCTCTTCCTCCTGCACTTTGCTGCAGCAGCATCAAGGCATCATTTCCTTTAAAAATACACATAATCCCAGCTACTCGGGAGGCTGAGGCAGGAGAATCGCTTGAACCTAGGAGGCGGAGGTTGCAGTGAGCCGAGATCGTGCCACTGCGCTCCAGCCTGGGTGACAGAGTGAGACTCCGTCTCAAAAAAAAAAAAAAAAAAAAAAAAAATACATGTTTTGTGAAAATCATCCTGTTTGGGTCTCAGGGAAGAAGCCAAGAAAGGGATAGTTGGCATTTGAGTGGAGCCTGTGTTGTGGAGCTGCTTGCAGGAAGTGAGGAATGCTGTTGGGATCCTGCAGAGGCGGGATGCAGTAGGCTTGTCCCCTGAGTGGGTCTCCTGTCCATGCCAGGCTGGCCGGCAAGCCCTTCACGGGAGGGCGGGAGGAGCAGCAGGGCCGGCCATGGTCCTGATTCAGGAGGGTCCCACCCCGGCAGGGATGCACCTTGTTACAGCGCAGCCACAGCCGCACCCCTTGGTGTTCTCCTCTCCTGGGGTGCAGGGCTTCTTAACAAGGGTGTGTGCTCAGACCTTCTGAGGTTCTGTGCAAAGCTCTGCACTAAAGACAAATGTGTGTTTTTCTGGGGAGTTCTTGGCTTTCATGAAAATGAAAATAAGAGTCGTGAATACTGTGTGGGGGCCTTGGTCTCCCATATTGGTCAGTTGCACTGAATGGATGGACTCTCTGGGCTACCCAACCCCCAGTTCCCAGCCATGTGGCTGGAACCCTGTTGAGGCTGTGACCTCAGTTTGCATGAGGATTGCCATGAGAGCTGGCAGCAGAGGCCCCCACTGGCTGCGGCGTGATCCCTGGCTATGCCTCTCACAAGCACCCCTGGGTGCACTATGGTAGTTCCCAGTGTTCTCCAGCTTCTCAGGGCCCTCATCTGAAGTGCCCCGGCCCAGCCACTTGAGCTGGCCCTGTTCCCAGGGTGACCAGCGTGTCCCACTCTGCCCTGGACTTTCTCAGTCTTAGGCTGAAAACCCTGCATCCCCAGAAGCTTTTCAACTCCGGGCAAGCTGGGAGGGCCGTGCTCCCCTACCTCCTCCCCCACCCCCTTCCCGCTGCTCCTGGAGAGCTGCTGAGGGGATGCTGGAGGGATCCCAGCGGACCATCTAAGCTTGGTCCCTGCTACAGGTACACGCCCAGGGGCAGGCAAGGAAGGGTGGGCATGAGGGGAGTCAGGGTGGCTTCCTGGAGGTGGGGGCGATTTGAGCTGGACCTTGGAAGGTGAGTGTGGCAAGCTGGGCAGACACGGAGAGGTTATTTTAGCTGCAGTGCCTAGCATGGCCCGTTGGGAGGCTGTGTGGATTCTGGAACCCGTGCCTTCTGATCCCTGACCCCTTCCCTCTTGCCCCCAGGATCCTGGTTGCCAACAACCAGCTCTTCAGCAGCTCCTACGACCGGACAGCTCGGGTCTGGAGTGTGGACAAGGGGCAGATGTCCCGGGAGTTCCGGGGCCACCGCAACTGCGTGCTGACTCTAGCCTACTCTGCCCCGTGGGACCTCCCCAGCACTCCCTGCGTGGAAGAGGCTGCGGCCGGGGGGCTCCTGGTGACCGGCAGCACAGATGGCACGGCCAAGGTGTGGCAGGTGGCCAGCGGCTGCTGCCACCAGACGCTGCGGGGCCACACGGGCGCAGTGCTTTGCCTAGTGCTAGACACGCCTGGCCACACGGCCTTCACAGGCAGCACCGACGCCACCATCCGTGCCTGGGACATCCTCAGTGGGGAGCAGCTGCGGGTGTTCCGGGAGCACCAGGGCTCCGTCATCTGTCTGGAGGTGAGACTGTCCTGGTCCCCACCCAGCAGCCAGGGGAGCCCAGATCACCCCCTGCACTGCCGCCCTGCCCTGAGTATCTGTGATTCGGCTGCATAACAAAGCGCTGCAGATGGGGGCCTGGCAAGCGCCATGGAGGCCTTGCGGTTCTGGGGCTGGGAATCCAAGGTATGGGGTCCGCGGTACTGGTTTCTGTGAGGCCTCTCCTTAACCTGCAGACGCTGCCTTCTCTCTGTCCTCACGTGTGTGTGTGTGTCCTAATCTCTTCTTAGAAGGATGCCAGTCATACTGGATTAGGGCCCCCCTATGAACTCATTTTAACTCAACTGCCTCTTTAAAGACCCTCTTTCAAAAAGGCCACATTCATAGGTACAGGGGTGGGGTGGGGCTGCGACATGTGAATCTGGGGTGGGCACGACGTAGCCCGTAACACTCAGCTTCTGGATCTGCATGCTGGGCCAGGGCTGGCGCAGATCCTGCCTGCAGGGCGCCTGGAGCGGGTATTGACTGTTTTCCTGGTTTGTCTTTGTGCTGTCCGGGTGAACGCCGGTAGCCTCCTGGGCTCCGTCCTCATGGCCTGGGGACTGGGAAGTGGCCCATCATGCTATAAGCCGACAACCAGGATAGAGGAGGCTCATAGCGCTGTCATGGTGTGGCCATGTGGGACGTGGGGTTGCTGCTCCGTCTCCGTTGCCTCCCCTGGACAAGCCACCCAGACTGGGACTCAGTTTCCTCACATGTACAGGGAGGATTACACCCCTTCTTAAATTCCTAAATCCAAAAAGTTCCAAAAATTGAAAAGTTTTTTCTTAAGCTTGGCACGAAAACTCTTGGTGGCAGAGTCTGGCCTGAAGAGACGTGTGACTGTGTGCGCTTTGATCATCCCAGTGCCTGAGGGTCCTCACACCTTTCCTGCAGATGCAGGAGCGTGTCTGTAAGCCAAAAAATCCTCAAATGCATGGTCCCAAGGTTGTGGATTAGGGATTATGGTGTGAAGTTGCCCCGTCCGTGGGCTTGTGGGGATATGGTGAATCAATGGAAGACGCGTGAACGTGCTGCCAGGCAGCTCTTAGCCGCCGCGACCGAGACCATCCCTGCTGCTGTTGCTTTGAAGGACCTGACAGTGTGCCTGGCTGGAGGACCTGTTGGGTGTGACCCCCCATGCTGGGGTCTAGATGTTCCTGGCTCGGTCTCGGCCAGCCTCTGCCCTGCTCCAGGGCAGATCCGACCCCTGCAGCAAGCAGTTGGGGTGCCTTGCTACCAGCACCTGATGCTCAGCGAAGCCGCAGAAGATGTGAAGGGCAGGCTCCGGGCGACAGGGCTGGAGTCGGGGCAGCCCTGAGCAGGCTTCGCTGTGCTCAACCCCATAGGCGAGCCAGGCCAGGGGCCCCATTTGGGGTTCTCGGGGTAAAGGCGGCCCCGGGGCTCCAAGACCAGGGAGCAGGGAAGGGCTCACATTCGCGTGGAGGGAGGGTCACCCAGGTCCCTGAGATGCTGGGTGGGGCGCGTAAACCCCACGTCTCTAACTCAGGTCCCACCTGAGGACATTGGGACGCGTGAACAAAGAGAAGTAAATCAGCAAATGCAGCGAGATGAGGGGCTTAGGAGGGCAGCTCGTCGTGGAGAACGGGCCCATCTCACAGGGTCTGTCTGCACAGGATTCCCCTGGCCTCAGCTCCACCTCTGGTGATAAGAATGTTTCTGTTTCTTGGCTGGGTGCGGTGGCTCACGCTTGTAATCCCAGCACTTTGGGAGGCCGAGGCGGGCAGATCACGAGGTCAGGAGATCGAGACCACAGTGAAACCCCGTCTCTACTAAAAATACAAAAAATTAGCCGGGCGTGATGGCGGGCGCCTGTAGTCCCAGCTACTCGGAGAGGCTGAGGCAGGAGAATGGCGTGAACCCGGGAGGCGGAGCTTGCAGTGAACCGAGATTGCGCCACTGCACTCCAGCCTGGGTGACAGAGCGAGACTCTGTCTCAAAAAAAAAAAAAAAAAAAAAAAAAAAGAATGTTTCTGTTTCTTGATCTCCTGCTTTCAGGAAAGAAGGGAAGGTCAGGGTGCACTGCTCGCACCTGTTTTTTACGTGCCTTTAACTCGACACCATCCTCATGCTGAGGGGGCGCGTTTTGGGGAGGCGCACTCTGCCACTCTTCACGCTCCCCGGCCCTCCCTCCGTGTCCTTGTCAGATGCTGGTGGTGATAACAGCTCTTCTAGTCTCCCAGGGTTCCCGTGAGAGTCAGCACCAGTGGCCCGAGACTCGTAAAGAGCTGGGGGCATCTGAGGCCTCTTTCCTGCCAGGCAGTTCCGTGGTGGGCAGTGTGGAGTGAGGCTGAGACCCCCCAACCCCGCCGGCTCACATCTGTGCTCTGAGCTTGCCAGGGCAGGGGGTTGGGAGGGGAAGGGATCAGGAGTTCGCTGGGAGGCCTGTCCCACCTGGAGCTGGTGACTCGCCCTCACGTCGCCAGTGAAAGAGAGGAACCAGCGCAGGCATAGAAAGGCCGCTGGCCAGGTGGAGGCAGGTGCTGGACAGGCGGGGGAGAAAAGCAGCACTGCCCTCCCAGGTGACAACTGTCCCCACCCCAGGGGTGGCGGGATTCCCCAGGTTCGCTCCCCAGGGTATTCTATAGGGTCTCAGTGCTGTTATTCCTGGAGAATGGGAACGTAGGATGTCCTGGCAGAGAGTCAGGAAGGCTAAAGGAGAGAGTGCGGGGGGACAGCTCCCACCCCACACACCTGTGCGCACACACAGGCATAGGCGCACACACTCCATATGCACATGCATGATACGCGTGCGTGAACGCATGCCCCACAGGCACACATGCACACACGTGTGAATATACTGCACAGACAAGCCACGCATGTATATGCATGCCCACAAACATACCACGCAGGCACATATGTTGATGGGTATGAAGAGAGAGCGCCTGGGGGGCAGAGGCTCTGGCTGTGGACTGTGCCTTTGTTTTCTTTCCCTTTGAAGCTTAGCCAGCCCCACAAAGCAATATGAATGGGAAGAGGACTGGGGACAGAAGGTGCCCATGGGAACAGCCAGGGACAGCCTGGCCCAGGTGGCCAGTGGGGCTCAGTCCTAGCAGGGGAGTGGGGTGCAGGGAGCCAAGACTGAAGAATGGGGGGCTCTGGAGACAGGCAGAGCTGCCATGAGGGCTGAGACTCCCTAGGAATGCGCTGGTCAGAAGGTTCTGGGAGGTGGAGGTGAGCCTCTCAGGACCATTAGGTCTCGTAAACACGGAAGGCAAGAGAGAGGGCGAGGAAGGACCTAGCAGGCGCCTAGGTAGCAGCCCCGCAGTGTGCAGGTGCACAGCCTGTGACAGGCCTGGGAGATCCCTGGGCGGCCAGTGGCCCCGGAGCCTCAGGTTCTGGTAGTGGCAGGGGCAGAGTTTGCCTCTATTAGACTCGGCCTCCCGACCTGGGAGCCAGGCCCGTGGCATGAGGGAGTGAATGGGCGGCGCTCCGCAGGGGCTCAGAGGCTGCAGGAGGCATGGGCAAGGCCCACTGCCCGGGTAGGGGGCTTCAGGGGTTACATGCTCTCCACATGGGGATGCTCTCACAGTGGGGGACTCCGGGGCGGGGTCCGTTTTACCCCTGTAAACACAAACCCTAAGTTCCAGCATAAGTCCCCTTCAGGGAGGAAGGTTCCTGTTCTCTGATAAGGAGTCAGTGGTGGGTGGGTGGGGGTCAAGGTGTCTGAGAGGCTGGGGGTGTGGGGGGCACATGGAGAGAGGGCCTCGCTGGCCCGCTGGATGGGGGCATGTGGGCAAGAGAGAGGGGACATGGCCCAGGCCTGGGCGCAGGGGAGCATCAGGCTGCAGCATAGGCTGGGGCCCCCGATCAGAGCTGGGGTCTGGGAGGTCCACTCTTGGGGAGCACATGGCTGGCTCGGGCCTGGCTGTTGCGTCTCAGCTGGGCAACTCCTTGCCCCGCCCTGAGTGTCTGAAGGGTCTGGCAGAAGGAAGGCAGCACACGCTTTTGCAGAAAGAGCAGCTGGCACTGAAGGCAGCCAAACGTCTGATGGTTTGGGTCTCTGCTCAGGTAGTCACTAAGGTAACTACCAAGTGACACCCTGCTTCACTAGGAAGACCTGGTGGCTGAGGTAGAAAAAAGGCCCCCATCGCCCAGGACGGTTGGGATGAGGTGTCAGCCTCACGGTGCGTGGGAGGGGCGGGGCCGGGGAGGAGGCTCGCCCCTGTACTTTGAGCTCTAGATTCTCGATAGACGGGAGTTTCTTTTACTTTGTTCCCGCCATCTCCCTAATTGTTCAGCACCTTCTAATCCCTTGGGAAGTCTGTTGGGTGATATTTTGGTGCATCTGAGTGTGTTGTAACATTGCCCACGTTTAAGATTCCCTCTTTCTCCCCTTCACAGGGTGGGGAAGGCACCTTTTCCCACCCTTCCAGATCTGCCTCTTGAAAAGGACTGTCGGGCCCCAGACCCGGTGCACAGAGAAGCAGAATCCAGTCGGCCCCTCAGCCTCGCCCGGGCTCCCAGCTCACCCAGCTGCGTGTGGGGGGGCAAGCGACCCACAGAAGGGACCATCTTGCCTTTCTCTTCCCTTGTATATGATTTCTTTCACCTGACACCACTCAGAAAATTGGAGTTTTGCAGGGGTTAGAAGGCTGCTGCCTTACAAGCCAGGTTTGATTAGGGCAATGGGACATTTCTCACACTGTCCTAAACACAGAGGGGGCCTTCCTAACAGAGATTCAGGGGCAGGGAACCAGGGCAGGAGGCCGGCCTCATGAGCAGATCTGGGAAGCAGGACTTCTGGGTCTGGCGTCCCCTAGCCCTCGCTGGTCCCCGCCCCCACAGGTGGCTACGTCAGTTCTCCCTCCTGCCCTCTGTGGCTTCTCTGACTGAGGGCCATCGCCGCCACAGCCTTCATCAGATGGGCTGGAAGTGCGGTTCACGATCTGCCTTTCTAGAAGGGCCTGATTGGCCCTCTCGGGTCCAGGAAGCACAGGACGGGGACCCACAGGATCAGCTGAGGCCTCCCTTTAAACCATTTTCAGCGTTTACTCAGTGGTGAAGCACGTTCACGTTGTACAAACATCATACCGTGATTTCCAGACTTTTCCATCAGCCCAAATCAGAACTCTGTCCCCATTCAACACTGACTCTGACTCTCCACTGCTCCTCCATTCCCCGGGCACCCGCCCTTCTGCTTTGTGTCTCTGAATTTGATGACTCTGGGTCCTCACGTGAGTGGAGTCGTGCAGGATCTGTCCTTTCCTGTCTGGCTTATTTCATGAGCGTAAGATCTTCAGGGTTCATCTGTGTTTTGGCGTGTGGTGAGATTCCCTCCTTTTTCCGTGGCTGATAAATATTCCCTGGTGTGTGGGTACCGCATTTCGCTTATCCGTCACCTGTTGATAGACACACGGGTTGCTTTCACCTTTCAGCTGTTGTGAACGGGTGGACGGGGTCTGGGTGCATCCTGCCTTCAGTTCTCGGGTATGTGCCTGCCAGTGGGGCTGCGGATGACTTGGTAATTCTCTGTTCAGCTTTTTGAGGAACTGCCAAAGTGAAATGACTCTTAAGGCGCGTGTAGAGGGAAAGGGATGGGAGGTGGGCGCCGTACCATCCCCTCTGCCCGCAGCTGTGCAACTTCCCGAGGCTTCCTGACTGTGGGGGTGGGGGGGCTCCCTTTTCACAATCTGCCAAGTGGGGACACACAATGGCTGCCCCTGGGGTGGCCAGATGGGGTTCTGATGTGGAGGGTGTGCAGTGAGCTTCGGGCTGGGTCTGTTTCACAGGGCGAGCTCTGTCGTCGAGGGCCGGACCGGGGACTTTGCATCTCCTCCCCTCCAGCTCCTCCCCTGCTCCGCAGCCCTGGCCCTGCGAGTGCTCTGTCTCCCTGAGCCCTGACTGTCCCTTGGTTCGTGGCACCGGGGCTGGCCGTTACACCCCATGCGCTCTTGCATTTGGATCCTTTTGGGGCCCCTGCCCCATGGCCTGCCTGAGGCCCTCACTCTGCCTCAGTGCTCTGCTGGGCTGGAGATTGTGCATTCAGCCAGCGTGGCTCACCGGCACCCCCATCCACAAACTGCTCTCAGGAATGCGGCATCCGCACACAGGACTGTGTGGCTTCTCCACCCCAGCCCAGAAACCCTGTGAAGCAGGCGGCATCATTCCTACCTGAGATTGAAGCAGAGACCTGCTTGTTGCTTTTCTCTGCTCTCGGCATGCGGTCGGGGTCACTGACCCGTGGTCTATGACACCTCATCTCCTTCCCCTTCCTCGAAATGAGAGAGGGCCTCATGCTCACCTCCAGGCGTCCTTCTCCTGTGCGTACAGGCCTGGTCGGTGCACTTGAGACCAGGAAGCAAGCTCTTCAAAAGGCCTTCACACGGCCCCTGCCCCGTGCAGGGCGGAGCAGGCAGACTCCTTCCCAGGTGCCCTTGAGAGTCCTGGGCCCCCACAGTGGCTTTGCGAGCCCCATTGTGTGGCCTCTGAAATCCTTTTGCTGAAGAAGCATGTGTGTTTGCAAGTCAAGAGCCAAGGGAGAGAGTGGCTGAGGTTTCCTGGTGGGCCAAGTGTGGGGCGTCTGCTGGGACCCTGAGTGAACTGCCCGGTGATGGTGCGTTTGAGCTGTGGTGTCTGCACCACTCGCATCACACAGGTCAGGCTTCTTTGATTTATGGAGACAAGCTCGTGGGCAGCCTTTCCAGAGGCTGGGGAGGAAAAGTGGAGACCGTGCAGTTTCGCAGAGTCCTGGTCCATTGCTTCTCCTGTAACAAAATACCTTAGACTGGAGGGCCGGGCACGGTGGCTCACACCAGCTATCCCAGCACTTTGGGAGGATGAGGTGGATGGATCGCTTGAGGCCAGAGTTCCCAGACCAGCCTAGGCAACATGGAGAAACATCATCTCAAAAAAGAAAAGAAAAGAAAAGAAAAGGTGCAGAATACCATTGACTGGGTAATTTATAAATAATAGAAATGTATTTCTCACTGTTCCAGAGGCTGGGGAATCCAAGGTCAAGGTGCCAGCACATTCTGTGTCTGGTGGCTGCTGCTCTTGCCACATTCTTCGTCTTGGATGAAGGGACAAACAAGCTCCCTTAAGCCCTTTTATAAAAGGGAACTCACCCCATTTATGAGGCGGGCCCTCATGACCACTTTACTTCCTAATGCTGTCACAGTGGGGGTTAAGTTCCAGCATGAATCTGGGGGGTACCGACGCTCAGACCATAGCTTCATATACCCCGCCTCTGACCATCAGCCTGGGGACCAGGTGGCCACAAAGCATCCTCCCTGCTTCCCCGAAGCCTGCAGCCTGCTCCAAGTTGGCCAAAAGCAGAGGTGAGGTCCTGAGAAACCACCATGCCCAGAGGCTCCTCTGCCTCCCTCGCCTTTTACAGGATTGCATGCAGGGTGGAGCCACTGACCTCGGGGGTCCCAGAAGCCAGGTGGGGACAGAGCCAGGGGCGCACAGGCCTCCTTTGGAGAGGGTCGGGCCAGAGATGGTGTGAGGACCTGCTTCTAAGTGACAAACCCAAGGTCAAAAAGCCAGGGGGCACCCTGTCTGTGGTGGCCCCTGCGCTGCAGGGCAGCCCTCTCCCCTGCTCTTTGAGGAGTCACCCAGGTTCTGGGCTTGACCCGGGGTCCTTGTGAAGGAGCAGAGATAGAGTCTCTGCCCTGTCCCTTCGTGGTTTTACAGGGATGTTTTAAACATTTTAGTTATAAAACATTTCAAATGTAAATTGTAAAAAATAACTAAGACACCTATGCACCCAGTTTTGAAATCAGATAGCAACATTGTGATTTCAAAGAAACGAAGCATTTCAAATCCAGCCAGAGGAAAGAAAGACCTACAGGATCTGGGAGCCCAAGGCGGTGGGGACCAGGTGGGGATCACAGCAAGGATGTTGTGGGGCAGCCTCTGGCTGCAAAAGCCCTGTCGTACCAGTTCATGAGTCCCACCCTGAGGAGCCGGTGGGCAGAGATTGCACCTGCATTTTAGGGATGGGCGGGAGTTACCATGTTCAGACCTTGGCTGTGTGCGGCGCATCAGCCCTCGTGGCCTCCTCCTTAGCAGGAGGTCCTTGTTTCTCATGTTGCACATGAGAGCTTGGAGAAGATGAGTAACTTGGCCACGTCTCACAGCTGCTGAGGGGTGGAGGCAGGATTTGAACCCAAGACTGTGCATCTGTAAGCCCCGTGCCTGTGAGCACCACACCTGTCACCAGGCAGGTGGTGCGTCCCCCGACACTCTTGCTTGGGAGGAGTATCTTGGAGGGTCTGCTGCTCTGGAGCCTGCCAGGCCCTCTGCGGCCTCCTCCCACCCCTGCTGGGCTCCCTTGGAGCCCGGGGAGGTGGAGGCCTGCATCTGTGTCCTCAGCGGCGGAGCCCCGGGCCGGTGCCTCTCCTGCTTCTGCTTGGTTGGATGTCATTGCCAGGAGACTCCTCAGAGCCACCGCGGCTGCAAGGAGCCCTCAGGATCATCCTGCCTTCCCCCTTGGCTCAGGCCTCCCCGGGCCACCCCGCTCTCCCTGTCCTGTCAGGAAACCAGCTAGAGGGAACAGCAAGGCCTCCACAGGCTGAGGACCCTGAGGCTGGGAGTGCCCCCTCGGCCTGTGTGGCTCTGGCTCGTGTTCGGCAGGGTGCTACTGGGAGGGCTAAACACAGTGCTCACAGGCTCTGTGTGGTGAGGGCCGGCTGCCAGGGAGCAAGAGGGGCTTCCCTTTGTCCTCTCCCACCGTGGTCACCCAGCGAGCCTCCCTGGTGCAGGGGCTGAGCAGCGCAGAGGTGTGGGGCTGCGAAACTGGCCAGTCCTTGGGGGTCTCAGTCTCAAACATTCCACCCTTGCCCACTCCTCTTATTAGAGCCCCAGAGGCTCTGTGACTGTCTGGGACGCAGGCACAGGGAGCCTGGCTGGCTCTGGAGCTGACCATGTGTTGGGGAGATGGCCAAGAAGTGCTGCGCTGGTGGTGGTCAGCCCTGCCTCCAGGACGCAGACACGGCGTGAAGAAGGATCCCGGGCTTCCACTTGCCCATGAAGGAAAAGGGAGGATCACAGTACAAGGGCTTTCTGGGCAGGGAGGACTTGCAGGAAACCTGGGAGGAAGGCACGTGCCCAGGGGTCCTGGGGCAGCAGTGTGGACACAGGTGTGTGGAGTGGAAACCAGGAGATAGGGCCAGGGAAGCTGGGCCCTGCAGGGCCTCTGGGCACCAGGCGGGAGGCGTGGTCTTTCTCAGGAAGCGGAGGGGCTGTCGAGGACTGTAAGCAGCTGACTGTGTGCCCGGCAGGCTCAGGGTGGTCCCTTTGTCCTTCCTGCTGGTGCCCGCATTACTGGCAGGAACTGTGCTCCTGGGTGGTACAGACAGCTGAGGTCTGAGTGCAGGAATGTTCTGGAACCCTGCCAAAGCTGACATGGGCAGGTGGGCAGTCACACACATCCCTGTCCTTGGGGAGGGGACCATCCAGTTAGGGAGGCTGCCTAGGCTGGGGCCCACCATAACCCCAACAGGACTTCAGGGCAGGGCGTGAGAGAGGGCAGGTGACTGTCCACAGGAAGCACCCGCAGCCTCTGCCTCCTGGAGGCCACATTGTGCTCCTCCTGGTTCCACTGCCCTCTCTGGCCACAGTGATTGGCCCAAGGCCAGTTAACTCCTTTGACCTGGGCTGTGGCCCGGGTCGTGGAAGCCCTGTCCTCTGGGATTTGAACAGGGAGATAATATGGGGAACCGGCAGTGGAAAGTGGCCCAGAGCGTGGTCGTGAGGGGAAGGTTAGGAGGGACGTGTTCGGGATGCCAGTGGCCAGCGTGGACTGCCTGCCTGCCGGCGGGCCCACTGCCTGCCGACCACAAGAGAAATGCACTGTGTGCCTGACCCGCTTCTGACTCCTGGTTCCTGGGCCCCAGCAGTGGTGGCAGGGGCCTCTCTGGGGCATGAAGCCTGCGCCTGTCTCCTGTGCCATCGCGCCAGATCACTGCAGCTGTGGAGCCTGCCTGCCCGCCCTTGCCTTCTCGTCCGTGACTCTGCTGACCAGAGGTGCTGGCTGGGAATGCTCTTGGCTGGGTGGTGTTTAGTCTAGGGGAATTTACAGAATTATTTTAATAGTCTCCGCACTTCCCTGGGGCTGCTACTCCCATTCATCTTGGCGAGGGCCTCTTCCCTTGTCTCCTGGGCCCTTTCCATGCCTCCTGTGAGACAGCAGCATCAGATGGCTGGGCGAGCCTGTCTCCCGGGCCCCCTTCTCGCTGTGAGCCCCATGAGCAGGGGGAGTAGTGACCCTGTGACAGCCCCCGGCTGTCAGCTCCAGTCTTGGCAGAAGTCTGCCTCACACCCTCGCTCAGGGCTTTCTCTGTCCTGTCTGCCTATCTGAAGCAAAAGCCCCGTGTGAAAGCCCTTCTCTGGAAGCCATCTCCTCAGCCAGCAGGAGTGAGCAGTTAAGTGCCTGTACCCCACACACCCTTGAGGAAGGGGCTGTCCACGTCCTATTCCTCAGGGGAAGCAGCTGAGGGGCAGAGAGCCAGGGACTGGCCCAGGGCAGTGTGGGGCTGGGCGGTAAAAAAAGCCGCCTGCTTCTGGGTGCTGAAGCGGGCAGTCTGGGGGGGCCGGTGGCAGGGCCCTTCAAGGCTCACCCATGGTTTCACCACTGAGACCTGCACATGCCCTTTCCCCCCTTATAGAGGGAGAGGTCTGGGGGGCTTCAGAGCTGCCCCAGCTGCCGACCCTCCCTGCTCCTCCTCGCAGCTGGTGAACCGATTCGTGTACTCTGGCAGCGCGGACAGGACCGTCAAGTGCTGGCTGGCAGACACAGGGGAGTGTGTGCGCACGTTCATGGCCCACAGACGCAACGTGAGCGCCCTCAAGTACCACGCGGGCACCTGTAAGTGACTTGGCCTGGCACGACCTGTGCCACCTCAGCCTGGCTTCTCCTCTCTGCTTCTTTACTTCCTATGGGATTTTCCCTCATTGAGCCTTGGCTGCCAATCATCAGCATCCAATGGCGGTGCTCGTTCCTTCTCCACACACCCGTGCTTCCAGCTGTTTTGCAGAGAAGGTCCAAATAAGAGTTTGGTGGCTCCTCCCAACCTTTCTCCAGGACAGCCTGGGAGTCTGGACTGCTGGGAGGGTCTAGGGTCAAAAGCATGTCCCAAAGGGTGCATCCTAATTCTCCAAGTGAGCCAGTGACTGCCCCTTAATCCTGCCAGCCTCGAGGGCCACATGGCTTTGGCCTCACTTGGCCTTAGGATTTGTCTGCAGAGAAGAGAAAATCCAGGTAGCTGTGGTTCCAATGAGGTGGTGGTTTATTTTCTCTCAGGTAGAAGAATTTCAGAGGCTGGTGGTCCCGGCTGGAATGTGGAATGTGGTGGCTCCACAAAGTCATCAGGCACCCAGCTTTCTTCTGTCACTCTTCTTTGTCATCCTTAGCACACACCTTCTGTCTTTAAAGAAGCCTCATGATTCAAGATAGCTGCTACAGTGCCAGCCATCGTGTCATGTTTTAGGCAGGCAGAGAGAGAGGATGAAGGGCGAAAGGACACGTCTTCTAGCTGAGTTGGTCCTTTAAGATCTTTCCTGGAAGCTTCATCCAAGGGCTTCTACATACCTCTCTGTGACCATTCTGTGTGTAAGAGATAGTGAATCATAAAGTCTTTTATCTGAGGAATTTGCTGCCCAGATGGAATCAGGGTTATTTTGGAAAGAAAGAAGGGCAGAGTGGCATGTTGAGCAGGCAATGAGCTGTCTGTCCTACAGGTCTCAAATTGTCACACACCCGGGCCATTTGGCTCTGCCTCTGGGAGGGAGGAGACGGGATGGGAGAAGAGTCACAGTGGAATATTCAAGTTGACCTCACAGCAAATGTATTGGATGAAGATAGAATGCAGATATCTGAAAATAGATGCTGACATGACCTCAGGATTCAGGTGTCTGACACGGAAAAATTATTTTTCATTTGTTCCTGTGTCCAAGCCTGGAAGTGTGGTTATGGCTCTGTTCCCAAGTCTGGGTCCTCTAATTGAACACGAGGAAGGTTCTACTCTCAAAGGCTCTGGCCAGCAGCTGCCTAGAACACCTCCCCATTCAGCTGCGGCACGGAGCCTGCAGGGAAAGCGAAGCCTGCAGCCCACTGTTGCCCAGCTCGGTTCTTGGTCTTGGCCAGCAAGGATATGGGATGATCAGACTTTGTTTTTGATCCTCTTCCCACCCACGGGGAGCTCAGCAGCCACACTGGGTTTTCCAGGCCACGTCCATTTGTCTGAGTTTGTGGGGGGGAAGGCAGAAAGGGGCTGAAAAGAGACCCAGAAATGAAACTTCCCCTCTGGGGCCATTCACTCTGTAGTTTTAACAAAAAGGCTGGAACAGGCTGGGCACCGTGGCTCATGCCTGTAATCCCAGCACTTTGGGAAGCCAAGGCGGGAGGATCTCTTGAGCTCAGTAGTTCAAGACCAGCCTGAGCAACATAGCAAGACCCTGTCTCTACTTTTTTTTTTTTGAGACAGAGTCTTGCTCTGTGGCCCAGGCCGGAGTGCAATGGCGCAGTCTAGGCTCACTGCAACCTCCACTTCCCAGATTCAAGCGATTCTCCTGCCTCAGCCTCCTGAGTAACTGAGACTACAGGTGTGTGCCACCACACCCAGCTAATTTTTGTATTTTTAGTAGAGACAGGGTTTCACCATGTTGGCCAGGCTGGTCTCAAACCCCTGATCTCATGATCCGCTCCACCAGCTTCAGCTTCCCAAAGTGCTGAGATTACAGGCGTGAGCCACTGTGCCTAGCTGCACCCCCCCGCCCCCAGTTTTTTTTTTTTAAATTAGCTGGGTGTAGTGGTGCATGTCTGTGGTCCCAGCTGCTCAGGAGGCTGAAGCGGGAGGATCATTTGAGCCCAGGAGTTCAAGGTTAACAGTGAGCTATGATGGTACCACTACACTCCAGCCTCGGCAACGGAATGAGACCCTGTCTCCCTGTCTCAAAAAGAAAAAAAAAAAGGCTGGGGAACAAGTACCCACAGAGCACCCTCAGATAGATAGCCCAGCACCCTACCCCAGGTAGTCCTACCCCTTTTCCCCAAGGTCCCTGGCAGGTTTGCGCCATAGCTGCCCACCGTAGTTACCTGCTCATTGACAGACCCCACAGGACTTCCTCCCTCCCTTTCCACCTCCCATTTCCCTGTGAGCGTTTCCTGGGACGCCTGCCAGGTGAACTGTCTGCATCAAGTCCTAGCATCAGGGTCGGCTTTGGAGAGCCCAGCCTAGGCCAAGTGAGTTCTTCTGGTCCACATCCTCAGTGTGGCCTCCTGACTAGCAGCAGCATCACTTAAAACTGGTTAGAAATGCAGATTCTCAGGCCCCGCCTGCTAAATCAGATTCTGGGATGCGGCTCCACGATCTGTGGCTAAGACCTTCAAGTGACAGATGCAGGTTGCCTTTGGAAAACGTTTGGACTAAATTCTTAGGAGAAACCCCAGGGAGAGGCAGCCACCTGGGGGAGGAGACAGACTGAGGTCGGAGGCTCGCCGGCGCTAGGGGTCCCGGGGGTGCGTGATCATGAACCCCAGAGGGCTGGGCTTTGATTTGAGTGCCGATCCATTAATGAGGACAGGAGGATAAGGCTGCCGACGTAGCGGAAGGTGGGGGGGGACGCGACTCGAGGACCTGACGATTATCCCCAGGCAGGGGCCTCCCAACCAGGCACGGAAACCAACTTCACCAAACCGCGGAGTGGGGACTGGGCCCGGGCGGTTTTCAGCAGGGGCAGGGGCAGGGCCAGCTGGCGCGCAGGCATCTGCGGGGTGGAGCAGAATAACCGCGGCGACCCCTGTTTTCTGGAGGGGCGCTCTCCACTTCCCATATGAGCCTCAGGATACCCCCGTGGGGCAGAGTCTCGGAGACGCCCCAGGTCACGCTCTCGCCGCCCCATCCCTGCCTGCGGGGGGCCGGGCAGGGAGGGAGGGAAGGAGGGAGGCCCAGCGCACGCTGTGTGTCCACAGTGTTCACGGGCAGCGGGGACGCTTGCGCCCGGGCCTTCGACGCGCAGTCTGGAGAGCTGCAGAGGGTGTTCCGGGGCCACACATTCATCATCAACTGCATCCAGGTAGGTCCCTCCGCCCTTCTCGGGGCCGCCGCCCGTGGGAGGGAAGGTGCCCCGCCCCGATCCATCCACACGGGCAGCCGCGTCCCGCGTTCCCCCCCCCCCCCCGCCTACCGCCTCGCCGGTAACGCCCGCCCCTGCACCCGCAGGTGCACGGCCAGGTGCTCTACACCGCCTCCCACGACGGCGCCCTGCGCCTCTGGGACGTGCGCGGGCTCCGAGGTGCCCCGCGGCCCCCTCCGCCCACGCGCAGCCTCTCGCGCCTCTTCAGCAACAAGGTGGGCTGCGCCACCGCGCCCCTGCAGCCGGCCTGATCCCGCGGGGCCCCTGCAGACGCCAGCCCAGACGCCCAGCGGCTCCCAGAGCGCCCCGCCCTGCTACCCGCGGTGGTGGCGCCCGATGGCCGGGGAGGAGCGAGGAAGCCCGGGCGGGAGGAGAGCCTGGCGCAGGCGTCTGGTTTTTCTTTGGTGGCCAGCAGGCGCTGGGAGCGGGAGTGCTCACCCTGGGGACCGCCCCCTTTTCGCTTTTAGGGTGGCTCCTGTTCTCCCTCCCCATCCCTGACCTGGCGAAAGGCCTAGTCCCGGGGACCCTCCCACCTCAGGGGCTGCAGGCGGACTGCCCCAGCTCCCCCAGCCCCACAAACCTGGGCCTTTCCTGCTGAGAGGAAGTGACTTTTTACAGAAGCCACTGAACCTGGTTATTTTGGCAAATCGTCCGTCTCGAGGGCCTTGGGGGGAACTGAAATACACAGCCTGAAAGTTAAAAGTGCTCCTGTGTCCTCTTTTTGTTTTGCAAACTGAGTCTCAGCTTCTTTTTGGAGCTTGGGATTCCAGGAACCCAGGGCGGCGGGTCTCCTGCCCCTCTGCCTCTCACAACCAGCCTGGACAGCCTTGGGGGTGACTTGTGGGTGAGATGCGGGGCTGCCGCCAGTGTCACTGGTGCAGGGGGTGGATGTGGAAGAGGCCAGGGAGCAAGGGGGGAGCTCTTTAGCCTGTGCAGGTGACAGCGGGGACCCTGCTTGGGAGCTCCCGTCATTGTCTGGCATGAATCTAGGAAGTCCGTTCAGGGCCTGGAGTGGAAGGAGGGGTGGGGGCGGGCAGCAGCCCCACCCCCGGGCCAGCCAGCTTCCTCTGCGGCTCTCTCTTCACAAGACACGGAAGAGTTTTGGGGCCTGCTGGTGTGGCATTGCTTCTATGATGGCTAAAAACAGCTGGGAAGCTAGAAGACACGCCTGAACCAAGCTCAGGACAGCGACTTGTTAGCCAAAAGCTTCAATTCAGGCCCCAAATCCAAGTGTGGCATTGTGTCAAATGAGGCTGAGACTCCGCGTCACCTCAGCTCACCAGGCACTTCTGAGGCAAACCCTGACAGGTGCATTTCAGTCCCCTGCTCAGGATCCACCCCAGCCCTGCTTGGCATGTGGCATCTTTCTAGCAGGTGCCCTCTGCCGCTTCTGAGACCTCTGCCGCTTCTGAGATCATCCTTCCATCTCCTCACAAAACTCAGTGGAAACAGACATCCTGCAATCAGAATGAAGAGCTAGTCACCCAGACACTTTCAACACCTACAGCTGGGGAGGCTGAGTAAATTACTGCAAAATTAGGGTGACAATTTTTGAATATATTTTCCACCTTTTATTTCCATCAGTATCATCCATTTAAAAAGAATGACAAGAAGATTCCCATCGGTCCAAACTGGACCACCCACACTTTATGAAAAAGTTGGAGCATTTCAGCCGGCTCCACGTGATCCATCCTGTCTTCAGTCAGTGCCTTCTGGAAGGGAGGAAAAGTCTTGGATGCACCTGGCACTCAATCCACTCGGCACCTGGCTGCTGCTGAGGTCCTAGGGCTGGAAGGAACTCCCACTGGGCGCACATCTACAGAGGAGTGCGTGGCGCAGTGAGGATGGTTACTGCTGGAACCGACATACAGCGAACTACATACTTTCAGAAGGAGCCTCTGTCACATGGATAGAACAACAACAACAACAACAACAAACCCACAAAAAACCTGGAGAAAATATATCTAAATCTCTGATAGGTCTCTTAGCTAGCAGTGAGTTCAGTATGACAGCACAGAGTCTAAAAATACTAATTAAAAATAAATTGCTTTGGTTAGCATTTAAACCTTTCCCATTCAATAAAAGATTTCTGTAATGAGGAATGCTGAATATATATAAAGTCTGACACTCAATCTTGAATTTCGGGGGTGTATTTTACTGAACTAAGAGCATAAAACACTGGCGTCCCAGGCGGAAGGCATTTGCTGCGACCTGGTGTGGCCCCCAAGGCCAGCGCCTCATCGTTTTGCCCCACAGCACTTGGAAGGAAGACTTAAAGGATTATTTGAGGGGCGGGGAAAGGGTGGCACAGGAACCCATGGGGCATCCTGGCAGAGATGGCAGCGTGGGAAGCAAGAAGGTCACGGGCAGTGGGTGCAGGAGGCAGGCAAGCCGGGCAGATGGAGCCATAGCTGAAGAGGAAGCGGTCGGGACGCCCTTCCCAGGACCCTGCCCTGGACACCTTACCCAGGACCCCTGTTCCTTCCTGTTTCGGGGTAAAACAAGCTGGGGAAGGGGTTAGGGACGCAGACCCGGGAGGCAGATGGAACAGCCTGGGCCAGGCCAGAGGAAGCTTATCCCCCCGAGACCACGCATGAAGGCCCTGGAACCCCTCCTGGACTCGTCCCCTGCCCACCCCCTCCTACACCCAAAGAGGACTTGCAATTCAGATGAAAAGTAAGAACAGAAAGAGCTGCATTGGCCTTTTCATAATGATAGCATTTATAAGCAGAAAATTTGCGCTATTTCTGTCCCTTAGTTTTTCTTTGTTGCCGACTTCCTATTCTCTACATAGGATAGGTACTCTGCAATAATAATTTCCTCATCTTCCAGGGTTGAGTCAAGATAGTCTTCCTCATGCTCTGGAATGTCCTCCAGTATCTCGTTGACGGCCTCCGTCTCCATGTCTTCGTCTGTTGAGGCACTAGAGGTTCCTACAATAAAATACCGCAGCAGTAAGTGAATTATGTGAGGATTGTCCTGGGGACGCTGCATGACCACAGTCAACCTCAGACTGTGCCTCTTGCTGGCCACACTGTCCAGGTGGCCGGCCCAGTGACATCAGGGGACGCCCCCTCAGTCTCCACGTCTGCCGTGGCCTAAGGCACCAGTCCCATCTGTTGGCTTCTGAAGACACTTTGCTCTCAACGCGGCCCTCAGAGACCCCAGACCTACCTGCGGAGTCGGAAGGGGACGTGGCTGGCGGGGACAAAGAGGCTTCCGGCGACAGCGGCAGCTCAGGAGGCAGGCTTCCTCCGTTGTGAGCAAGGGTCTGGGCGGCCAGCTGGACGTTGCCTCTGAACACTCTCAGCGCAGCTTCGGCCACAAGTGCATCAAAACCCATGTACACCAACTAGGGGAGAGCGCAGGGGTCACAGCATCGGCCCCTGGCTCCTCTTCTGCCACCCGCTTCCCCCACATGGGCGGACAGCGGCTCATGTTTAAGAGCTCCTGGGGTGCGCACCATGGCCCTTTCTGCACAAGTCATGCTTCTGTGCAATGTCAGCGTGGAGCAGCCTGGAACGGGGCTTGGAAGACTCGAGTCGGGTGCGTCAGTGAGCAGCCATCTCAGGACAGGCAAGGACCTTGGGCTGAGAGCAAGGCGCCACGCCAGCCTCCCCATGGGCACCGCAAGGTCAGTGGCCACAGCATACAGGCATGCCAATGTGTGTGGGGGGACAAATGTGGACAGAGCTGTCACTTGGGACACAAAGCTGGATGGCTTTCACAGGTCACAGTGACATCCTTTTAGGTCACAGGCAGAGAAATGGGGCTGATGTAAACAGTGGTGCATAGACAAAGGCGACAAACCTAAAGAGAACTTTCTGACGCTTCCCCAGTTTTCCTGCTTTCCAAAGAGGCCTCCCCTGCCCTCTGTTATATTGCGTGGGTGGCCTCTGAGGTGGGCAGGTTACACCTGGAGCCTGGGAGCCAAGGTGGCAGCACGGACTCCCCCAGTCCTGCTGCCTGATTCACCTGGGTTACCCCAAGCAACCCCACCGGAGGCTGTCCAAGATGAGGGCACAAAGGCCTGTCACTCACTTGGTCAATGTTTTCCTGGGAAGGACTTTCTTGACGGTTGTCGGTTTCAGGATTGGAATCATTTAACCACCACATCTGAGGATTGCTGAACAGAATCTAAAACACACAGGAACACCCTTTACCCATCACTAAGAACTCGTCACACATTCAGACAGGCACTGCACCCTGCCATGTGCTAGGCAGACCCAGCCGTCCTCCGCTGCTATGAGGCAGAGAAAGGGGCTCCCACCCAGGCTGGTGTTCACAGAAGGCTTCCAGCCAGAGACCAGGACAGCTGGGGTTTGAAGGAGGAGCAAGACTAGTCAGGGAAAAGATCCCTTCTGATAGAGCAGGAAGGGATGGAGAGCGGGTGGAAGCAGCATCCAAGGAAACAGGTTTTGTCAGCTACAGACAGAAAGGTCTCTTAAGCAGCTCAGGGCTGACTGATTGATCTTTGAAAGCGTCCTGCCCTCTAGACTTAAAATGTCAGGCAGGTAGTAGGGTTATTTTGACCCTTAACTTCTTCATCACACAATACTTAATCTTAAAAGACCCTGTGGAGACTTTACTTTCCGACACTCAATACTTCTATGTTGACTGGAAGTATTTTTGTGCCACTCGTATAATTTACATCTGTTTTGAGAACCATCAGTCCCTTCGGATATTCAGAATTTCCCACCTCTTAATATTTCTCCAACACACAAAAAAATCAAACTAGATACTCAAATAAAAATTAAAATTTAACGTATATGTTAAATATACATATACATAGTAACAAAAGTACTGCCTTGTGGAGCCTTCCAGGGAACAGGGCAGGGATAAGAGGCAAAGGCAAGGTGGACTCCCCGTGCCTGCTGCACCCACACGCACCTCAGCAGGGCAAACGAGGACACCTGCCCTGCCCTCCACCCCCTCCAACCCCATGTCTGTCCCCCCAGCCCCGCCCCCAGCACGTGCACAACCTAAACCAGCTCCTACCACTCCGCCTCCTGCCCGCCATCCTGCCCCAGCATCTGCCTGGACTGCTGCCTCCACACAGCCAGCCTCCTGCCTCCCATGCACCCCTTGGGACCCCCCACCACATGTGCTCTGAGTTTGTCTCTCACTGACCTGCGGGGCCGAGAGGGCAGAGGGTGGTTCCATGCCAAGCTGCTGAGACGCAGCACAGCACCTGCCCTACTGAGGATTCCATATGCTTCTCCAACACAGGGCAGGAAGTGGCCCAGGTAAAGTCACTGCTGTCTGGATCCCAACCTGCTGTCACTCCTGAGGCGTTCTTTGAAAAGCACCCCCTTTGCCAACATGTACTATGGACTAAATAAATACAACTAGATACTTACATTTAAAATTTTAATGCCAAACAATTATACTACAAGTTGAATTACCACTCTCTTTTTTCTGCTGTGGAAACTGCCTGTTTACACTAAACTCTGCTGCACACGGAAACCCTACACAAAGTCCTGGCCTGTGGACTCTGCTGGTGTGGACAGGCACCATGTTTTGGAGCCAGGCCTGGGCCAGGCACTGAGCATGGGGCCTCATGGGGCCTTACGCTGCCTCTGTCTGGGCTGGAGCCCAGGAGAAACCTGCCCTTCAGATCCAGATGACGGGGCAGCCCATAGGAGTGAGCCTGGGAGGATGCTGGAGAGCCATGGAGGGAGCTCTGGGCAGGACCCACTGCTCAGGGACAAGGCCAGAGGCCCCAAGGGAGCTACTACCTTCAGGGCCTCATCCAAGTTCCCGCTGGCTTCGTGGAGCGCCTGCTGGGCTGCCTGCGTGGAGTAGCCCATCCCTGTCAGAAACCTGATGTTCTCGAGGCGGCGTCTTTTCTTCTCTTTTTCCTCCTTCCTTATTTGGGCCAATTCCTTTAGGAAAAGAGCAAAGTCCCATCCCAAGTTAGGGACTGAGATTTCACAGCCTCTCAGTCTGTGCTCTGCAGGATTCTCCACATTTCCAGGCAAAGCCAAAAAACCAAAGCAAAGCACAGGGGGACCTCTCTCTACCTCTCCTCACCCAGCCAAATGGCAGAGGTGCCACAGAGGCAGAGGGCTGGTGGAAGTGCTGCTTCTGAGGGCAGGCAGTGGAAGTGAGATGCCCGTGGGGCAGGAAGGAGGTGCCTCACGAGCCCCGCCATCCACCATCTGGCATCAGGATGGGCTGCTCGCCCAACCCAGCACTCCTACTGCAGAGGTCGCAGGTGTGAGGTGCATGGATTCTCTTCTAGGAACCGGGTAGAAGAGCTTCCTGCACGCGGTGGGAAGGCCTTCCAGCCTTTGATGAATCGCCCAGGGACTCAAGTTAATATGTGATGTGGAATCAGGGGGCTCCTGGGCAATGCCAAGGCTGATGACCCACCCCCCACAGCTTGGGGAGCAAGGACTCCAGGGCCTTCTGAGGCCTGTCATTCCATTCAGAACCCACAGAATGCCCAGGGGACAAAGGTCATCCAACCTCTTGGTTCTCAACCCTGTTTCTCAGAGTTGCCTGCTGTTGCTGCAGGAGCACAAGACGGCTGCGAGGGTTCTAGTCTCTTCACCTCTCCCACCCAGGGCCAATTAGGAGAGTTCCCAGTTTATTTTGTACACTAGTATGCCCATAAAAATGTCACTTAAAAAGGGGATTTTGCTGCTTAAAAACAACAACAACAAAGCAAGTTTGAAAACCAGGAATTTAATCCAACCTCATTATTTTCCCAACAAGGAGACAGAAAGCTTTCAACAAAGTTAAATGACTGCTACATTCTCCCAGGGAGACCAGCCCCACCATCAGCAGCAGCGAGGACGGGGGAGAAAACAGACTCCTTCCTTACAGAGACCTGAGCCTGCCTCCTGCCCAGCCCAGGCAACAGGCGCCTCCTTGCATTTTCCCCACAGCAGGAAAGCGGCCTCATCTCTTAGGAAAACAAAAGCATCATCATCGTGGAACCAGACTCCACAGGCCCCACAGTAGGAGCAGGCAGAACAGAGTGGCTGCTGGAAACATCTCCAGGGATGAAGGCATCTGTAGACTCATGGCCCGTCTCTATCACAGGAGAACCTCCCGGGGTGCCCCTGGAGTGCCCACAGTGCCAGCTCCCTTTGCTTGCCCTTCAGCTGCACCAGGCCTGTCTCATGCCCCCGTTACATGCTCTACCTCTCAGCAGCCAGTCTCCGCCAGCCCCAGCCCCGCTGCACAGCGCAGCAGGCTCCATCATTCCAGTCACCTACTTGAAAGCCCGCAGCAGCTCCTGACCACCTCCCCACACTGAGGCACCAGCTCCTTATTCTGCTACTCAGGGCCCCCACTCCCTGGCCCCAACAATGCTTCCAAACTGACCTTATCCTGCCACACCACCCCAACCACACACGCCAGCAGGAGTCGTTCATACCACTCACATTTGCACTTTTATTTACACACACTCCACGTAAAATGCCTTTACTGGCCCCATCCTCTGCTTTCAATACAGTTTCTTCTATTTATATTCCAAAAGGCTAAGAAGCGCGCCTAACATCCAAGCACAGAGAAGGACGCTGCCAGCCAACAGACCTGATCATTACCTAACACAGACCTCACACCAACTGGGAGCTTCGAAGAATACTTCCTTTCATTACAAATGTCTTAGTCTGTTTCCTTTTAATCATGTAAACATGTGTGAGAACATTATTTTCTGAAATTTCTCTTTATACTAAGATGAGTTAGAAAGATAAAGTAGATCAAATCAATGCCAGTGAGTACTGCACTGAAGTGGCTACAGTTAAGTAGAATCAGATCTCAAGAGAGAGGTGTTGTATGGTCACAACAAGCTGGGATGACCTCTTAGGAAGGCTGCCTCTCACGGCCTGGCCATACTGAAGCATGATCTGTGAGCTCCGTTTCTACAGCTGTTGCTTTTTGCCAGATGAGAAACTGGTCTGTACTCAGGGCCATATTGCACAAAAAATATAAACTTTTAATAATTATGTATTAAAGGCTGGGCACAGTGGTTCACACCTGTAATCCCAGCACCTTGGGAGGCCAAGGTAGGAGGATTGCTTGAACCAAGGAGTTTTGAGACTGGCCTGGGCAACATGGTGAGACCCCATTTCTACAAAAAAATTTACAAAAAATCAGCCAAGAGCTCTTGGCAGGAGGATCATTGGAGCCCAGGAGATCAAGGTTGCAGTGAGCCATAATCATGCCACTGCACTCCAGCCTGGACACGAGAGCAAGACTCTGTCTCAAACAAAAGCATGGAAGAATTGTTTTACATTCAGCTCAGTCAGATGCTCATATCTAGAATGTTGGAACTCTGAGGGCAGCAGATTTCTCTTGCTCATCTAAAGCTCCAATAGGAGCTCACTTTTGTGGGACATTGTTTTTGTCTTTCCAGCACCCATTCTAACCCTCCCTGAGGTGTGGGAGGCTGCTCCAGCTCCCCAGGTGGCCCCTGAATGGGCTAAGGTGGCAACCCTCTATCTCTTGCCACAGGCCTGAGCCAATCAGTCTTGGCGTTCCTCCAGCCTCAGTGACAGGTTCAAGGCTGCCCAATCACAAGAAGCTCAGGATTTTCCCTGAGGATTCTGGGACAGAGATTATGGCCCTTGGTGTGATTGGATGACACTGATGACATGGGGTTGGGGGTGGGGGTAGAGAGACAGACCTCAGGTCCTCAGTGACATCAGTAAGCCACTGAATGAATCACCTAACCCTGAGACCTATCCTACTTCTGGACTTTTTACAAGTAAACAGGCCAGTAAATCCCACCACATCCCTTGTTTTGATGTTTAGGCCATTTTGGTTTTTTTGTTGTTGTTGTTGCTTTCAGCCAAAAGCATCGTAACTAACAAGATCCATTGGATGGAAGAGGGAGAAGGATCAACTGCACTATATACACTGTTTTTTTTTTATTTGCATTTTCTCCAAGGGCTTTTAACTTCAGAAATGTACAAGTGATATGACTCCACTATACTTAAAAGACCACCTCTGGGCCGGGCGCGGTGGCTCACGCTTGTAATCCCAGCATTTTGGGAGGCCGAGGCGGGCGGATCACGAGGTCAGGAGATCCAGACCACGGTGAAACCCCGTCTCTACTAAAAAAATACAAAAAATTAGCCGGGCGTGGTGGCGGGCGCCTGTAGTCCCAGCTACTCAGAGAGGCTGAGGCAGGAGAATGGCATGAACCCGGGAGGCGGAGCTTGCAGTGAGCTGAGATCACGCTACTGCACTCCAGCCTGGGTGACAGAGTGAGACTCCGTCTCAAAAAAAAAAAAAAAAAAAAAAGACCACCTCTGAGCTACAGCTCTTCCCATGTGTAAGATGAAAAGTATCTGTCCTGTGGCCTCTCAGGTGGTCACAGGCAGAAGTGAATGACATGAGTGTGACAATGTTTAATGAACTATAGTCTTATATAGTGATGAGAACTGTTTTCCAAATGATCTCATTTTAAAACACTAGCTTTCCAGATGCTAATAAAATCTTACTGGTAGTGGAGTAATAGTAAAGCAACAAATCAGTATCAGCAATGTTTGTTTTTCTGTTAGTACTGAATTAGGCCACGTAAAACTCAAACACACAGAACTCAACTTTTCAGCCGGTCGCAGTGGCTCACACCTGTGATCCCAGCACTTTGGGAGGCCAAGGCGGGCGGATCACTTGAGGTCAGGAGTTCAAGACCAGCCTGGCTAAAATGGTGAAACCTCATCTCTACTAAAAATACAAAAAGTAAAGCTGGGCGTGGTGGTGGGCACCTGTAATCCCAGCTACTTAGGAGGCTAAGGCAGAAGAATCACTTGAACCTGGGAGGCGGAGGTTGCAGTGATCACGCCACTGCACTCCAGCCTGGGTGACAGAGTGAGACTCTGTCTGGAAAAAAAGAACTGAGCTTTCCAAAGCCTCTGCCTTTACCTACTCATTGACTTCTATAGCAAGACCCAAAAGACCACGACTGGACTAGGCAAGAGAGAAAGTTAACGACCACAGCTGGTGTTGTAAAAGGAGAAACCCTGTGACTGCTCACCACGGAATGAACCCACGAATCCACTCCCTCTCTGGCCTCAGGTAGGCAAACAACCACGGGGCTTTCCTGCTCCCATCCAAATACCCCCGAGGCTGCTTTTTTCCTTCAGGATTATCCTAGGGTTTAGCAAAAAGGGAAACGAGGTAACATACATGTGAAGATTCTAGAGACTTCTATGGCTGGAGTTTACAGCTAGAAAGGACTTGTGAGATAATCTAGTACCAACTTCTTGTTTTGGCAAGAAGAAAAATGGCTCTTCTGCTAATATTCCACCATTATCTCCCTCTAGACCTCAGTTCTTTTACTGCAGAACATATTGGATAGAATAAGGATCCTTCCAACTCCAAAATTCTAAGGTTTTCTTTAATGTACTTAATTGTTTCAAATGATTATAGTTTTTTAACCTGTGCTTTCATAATATAATACAACTTGTTTCTATGATTTGACTTATGTTTCTAGGCAAGGATGCAATCCCCAACTTTAATAATGACCTCATGAAAAAACAATTTTGTTTTTAAAATGACTTCCAGAAATACACTATGGTGTTAAAGAAAAAGAGAGAGAGGACTGTTTGCCACCACAGCAGGAAACAAAACTAGGGAGACTGCAGCATGTGAAAAATGATCCAATTGAAAAAGACAAGTTTCAGCCAGGCGTGGTGGCTCACGCCTGTAATCCCAGGACTTTGGGAAACTGAGGTGGGCACATCACTTGAGGTCAGGAGTTTTTGAGACCAGCCTAGCCAACATGGTGAAACCCCATCTCTACTAAAAATACAAAAATTAGCCAGGTGTGGTGGCATGCACCTGTAGTCCCAGCTACTCAGGAGGCTGAGGCACGAGAATTGCTTGAACCTGGGAGGCGGAGCTTGCAGTGAGCCAAGATCATGCCACTGCACTCCAGCCTGGATGACAAAGTGAGACTCTGTCTCGAAAAAAAAAAAAAAAAAAAAAAAGACAAGTTTCTCCTTCCTTCCCAATCTGGAGTAATAAAGAGTTCCTTGTTATTAACACTCCTGTGGGATTATCATTTTTTGTTCTTTCATACCAGAGAGAGCTAGGACATGTGAAAGTGGGTACCTCTCTGCGGTTGGTAATATGAGTGGCCGCATGATCCACGTTCCCATCACACGCCCTCAGGCCAAGCCGGGCTTCCTGGGCAGTAAACCCCAACTGCAACAAATTGTCCACTTTTGACGGATCAATATATAGCTCTTTAAAGAGCTGACGTGCCTAGAGACAGGGGAATGTAAGAATCATGTAACCACAGCAATACTTAAAGCTTAATACAAAGTGAAAGCCTAAAAGAAATTAGATTGTACCCAATATGAATTAAAGGGCGTCAGATTTTGGATAAAATCTCCAAACTAGGCCTGTTATTAACAAGTACAAATAGAAACAGACCAACACTATCTCTACTCACAAAGCAGCCACAGCACAACACAAGGTAAGAGGCTGGGTGTTGCAGAAGTGACTGGTAACCACTTTGTTTTTGCAACAAAAGCCCCCGAATTTCAGCTGTGCACGTGACATTTCTCACCCTCCCGTGCAACTGGGTGTAGCCAGGTAGTGAAGTCGAGGTCAATGGCATGCAGCCACAGCGCTGGGTGCAGCTGCGGGGTCATCTCTCAAGTGGCCTGCTCAGGACTCTCTCTTGCCCCCTCTGCTGGCTGGAAGAGGCACTGACAGGAGCAACCTAGGGAGCCTCGCTGAGGCTGGCGGGCTGCTCACTGCTCTGGCCCGGCTCACCTCTAGACTGCAAGATGAGTGAGCCATAAACTTCTATCCAATTAAAGTCACTGTCTTTTTGAAGTCTCATTACAGCATCTGGCTGTACTCTAACATATACAAATATGTTTCTGGTTCAATCTCTCCTGTGCACGGAGAAAGCACAGGCATGTTTCTCACAAGTCACAACCTACTAAGTTAAAATCCTTAACTTCCGGGAATGTTTTTTAAAAGGAGGTGAAAATTGGTTACAACTTTACTTTTCTTACCTTGTTAAGATACTCACAAGCCTCTACATCATTTCCACTGTGATAGTTTCGGATACCTTGAAGTAAGTAGAGTCTTAGAAACAGTACCTTCTCTTTCCCACAATTTCCCTAAAATTATTGAAGAAAAAAAAGGATAAAGTTGCCTTATTTCTAATTACAGGTCTGTAATACTCATATCTGTAATTCCCTTGGCCTCCAGAGGGGCAACATGGTAGTATTAAAATGTCCGTGGCTTCACTATGACTGATGGCAAAAGTGAAGCCCCCTCTTCCCCATCCCCTGTGGTATGACAACATTCCTCATGCCACACAGGAGAGTCAGTGTCAGGGCACCAGCCTCCAGACGTGCAGCACAGTGGCCCTTCTGGTCAGCAGAGAGGTATGCAGAAATCCAAACCAGGTATGAGAGAGTCTGCATCGGCAGGATTTTGATGACTTGGGGAAATCAGAAAAATCCGTACTCGAGCCACAGCTCTTGAGCTGCGACTCATTCACGCAAACTGTCACTGCTGAAATGTCTATTTTCTGCATTTACATCTTGCAAATTAGACTCTACCAACATAAAGAAGTCAGCAGCTCTCTCCTGGTCAGGGTGATCACTGATGGGGTTCTGTGACTAGCGAAGCATGTTCCTTTGGGCTAAATGCTCACACGCTAAGTAAGAGAGACAGCCAGATTTGTAAAACATTGAACACTTTATAAATATATAGCTTAAAAAGAGTATACTGCATACTACTATCAAAATGAAATCACCTTCCGGCAGTAGTTCAAATACTTTAACAGGAATAAACACAGATGCTAGAAATGGACTCAACGAGACATAAAATGAATTCCAGGAACATACTTTTATGTGGACCAGTCTCTGATGATTTTCTCCATAACAATTTTTAAAGCATTTCTGGGCCAAGTTTAATTTTTTTTCTGCATCATCAAGGCATTCCAGTTGTTCCAGGCAGAAGTAACACCATACTATATCCAGCTGGAGGACGGCGTAGTTATCCACTGTGTCCAGCAGCTCTCTGCAACACTCACTGGAAAGAGAAGGACAATGACATCACTGCCAAGCAGCAATTGAAACATTTTTGTGAATTACTGGAATTCTTTCCCAGTTCTTGGTATATGTTCAAAGGCTGACTACTCTAAAAGAGAGATCCTAATGTTTAGGAAGGGAGCCGTATTTATAATCTCATCCTTCTAATGGGGGAAAGAAAGAGAAATCAGAAATCAGGGCTTAGGAATCAAAGCTTACCACCACTTGCCCCAGGACACACATGCAGCCCCTTGATAGGAAGCAGAACCCAGGGCCGCTGTTTCAGAGGCCCTCAGCAAATACGGGGAAGACCATGCTTTAAAGCTGTGACTTCTAATCCTGACTGGAAATCAGCATCACCTGGGCCAGAGCAACGTTCTCTTTCTTTCTTTCTTTCTTTAAGAATCATTGATCCCACCTAGACCAAACATAACAGAAATCTCTGGGGGTTGGGCCTGGTAGTTATACTGCCAGAGTCTCCCCAGCTGATGCTAATGTACAGCCAGAGCTGAACACCACTTCTTTAAAGACACCAAAAAAATCGCTACGTACTATGAATGCCTCAGCTGATGAAGGCTCTGACAAGGCATTCATGTTCAGTCACATTCAAGATGGGGGAGAAACAATCCAGAAAGCACCAGGCTCTAATGGCCCAGCTGATTGCTGAGGGCCTGTGTGCAGGCAAAATGCGACTCTGCGGCAGCAGGCTGAACCCGGGCGCAGAGAAGGGAAGAAAGACAGCAACAGAAGTCAGTGTGCTCCAGGAGGAGTGCTGACAAAGACAGCCATCAAGGGGACTGATTTTAAGTTATGATTACATTAAAAATTCCTAATGCCAATCTAGGTCTCAAGTCTTCAATAAGAACATTTGGAACCACACATTGTGTATGAACAAGGTTTTATCTCTTTGTGTTCACTGGTGTTCTACTAAAAATAAGACTGCTCTTGTATAAAACTACAAAATCCACATGGCCTCAAGCTTCCTGTCCTGCCTATCGAAATATGCATGGAATAAAAAAAAATAAAAAGGACTTTAATTTTGTCATTTACCCTTTAAAACAGTAGTCTCCTAAAGAGGGCCCGTGTAGACGGTCCAGTTGCAGGTGCGGCAAAAAAAAATGTATCACAGCAGTATTTTTACATTTATTTTCATCTCTCTCAACGTTTCTAAATTCGTGAGTGAGAACATATACACCATATTTTACACACGTGTGCACGCAGACACACAGATGTGGAGCTGGGTGAGGGGTGCTTTCTCCAAATCTACTGCTCAGCCTGAGAACCTGACTTTGAGAGAAAAAGCAGTGCTTTGTGGATTGTGATCTGATCTCACAGTCGCAGTGAGATCTCCTGCCTCTAGACACATTCTGGTTCCTGTGACAGAAGACTCTCCTGCCACTCACAGGAAAGCAATGGGCATGTGGCCGAACTTCTCCATCTCCTGCATGTTGCTTTAACAGGCTCGTTCATGTTTTACTAAGCATCAAGAGCGTGGGCAGAAATGGCCTCCTGTCAGTTAAAAATAAAATCAATATGCACTTATCTCAAATTTGACCCAGGATTGAGTATTTATTTGTGCAGCCAAAAAAAAAAAAGAGAAAAAAACCAACAAAATGAACAAACACACAAAAAACCCAAAGCAGAGGTCTCATATTAGAGGGGTACATGTCATCCTTTTAGTTTTGAGAAATCAACACATTATTAGTCAAACTATATTTAAACCTGATCATTTGCTTGGGGAAAAGTGGTTTCTTAATGCCTGGTATAAACTGCATTTAGAAGGCTGGGAGTGGTGGCTCACACCTGTAATCCCAGCACTTTGGGAGGCGAGGCAGGAAAATCACTTGAACCCAGGAGTTTCAGACCAGCCTGAGCAATATAGAGACTCTGTCTCTAAAAAAAAAAAAAAAAAAAATTATAAAAATAAAAAATTTCATTTAGAGTATACTTTTATTAACATTGCTTTGGTTTACAATTTTAGTAACATTAATATTCAACACTGTTACATTTTCATGCTGACAATATTAAATGTACAACATTTATTTAAATAAAATCTACTGAGCCTAGCTTTCAAAAAATTAAATCCTGGCCAGGCACAGTGGCTCACGCCTGTAATCCCAGCACTTTGGGAGGCCGAGGCGGGCAGATCACCTGAGATCAGAAGGTCAAGACCAGCCTGGCCAACATGGTGAAACCCCATTTCTACAAAAATTAGCTGGGCATGATGGCACGTGCCTGTAATCCCAGCTACTTGGGAGGCTGAGGTGGGAGAATTGCTTGAACCCAGGAGGCGGAGGTTGCAATGAGCCGAGATCGTGCCATTTGCACTCCAGCATGGGCGACAGAGTGAGACTCTGTCTCAAAAACAACAACGAAAACTAAATCCCATTTGAGCTTAAGTCAGTTATTTAACAGAAATTTATTATGTTTGTCTTAAAGTTTAAATTTTTTTTTTTTTTTTTTTTTTGAGATGGAGTCTCACTCTGTCACCCAGGCTGGAGTGCAGTGGCACAATCTTGGCTCACCGCAAGCTCTGCCTCCCGGGTTCACGCCATTCTCCTGCCTCACTCAGCCTCTCAAGTAGCTGGGACTACAGGCGCCCGCCACCACGCCCGGCTAATTTTTTGTATTTTTAGTAGAGACGGGGTTTTGCCATGTTAGCCAGGATGGCCTGATCTCCTGACCTCGTGATCTGCCTGCCTTGGCCTCCCATAGTGTTGGGATTACAGGCGTGAGCCACTGCGCCCGGCCAGGCTTACCTTTCTTGAAATTAATATTTCTTTATTTAACATAAAAATTTTAGGCCGGGCGCGATGGCTCACACCTGTAATCCCAGCACTTTGGGAGGCTGAGGAGGACGGATCACCTGACGTCAGGAGTTCAAGACCAGCCTGGCCAACATAGTGAAACCCCGTCTCTACTAAAAATACAAAAATTAGCCGGGAGTGGTAGTGGGCACCTGTAATCCCAGCTACTTGAGAGGCTGAGGCAGGAGAATCGCTTGAACCCAGGAGGCAGAGGTTGCAGTGGGCGGAGATTGCAGTAAGCCAAGATTGTGCCACTGCACTACAGCCTGGGCGACAGAGTGAGACTCCATCTGAAAAAAATAAAATAAAATTTAAAAAAAGCCAAACTTACCTAACTTTTTTCAAGAAAGGTTAGCTAAAAAGTCATTTTCAATTTTCTTACTGGTTTTAGGGAATTGGATTATAGTGTGCTATAGTGTAGTTTTTTCTGATATTTCTTTTGGGGTCATTAAAGTCATTGCATCTGGGGGTTTATAGTTTTCATCAAACTGGGAAAAATTATGGCCATTTTTTTCTTCAAGTATTTTTTCTGTCCCACATGCCTCCCTTTCCAGGGACACCAATTACATGCATTTTAGGCCGCCTGAAATTGTTCCACAGCTTGCAGATGCTCTGTTCATTTTTTTTTTCAGTCTTTTCTCTGTTTTCTCAGAGAGTTTCTATTGCCTTAACATTTACTAATCTTCTCTTCTATAGTGTCTATTCTGCAGTTCATCCCACCTAATGTACTTTTCATCTCGGAAGTTGTACTTTTCATCTCTTACATTCTAATGTGGGTCTTTTGAATGTCTCCCATGTCTTTATCTGATATGTTCAGTTGTTCCTCTGACTACTTGAGCAGATGGATTACAGTCACTGTTTTAATGTCCTTGTCTGTTAATTCTATTTTCTGTGTCACTTCTGGATCTGTTGCTACTGACTGATTTTTCTGCTTATTATAGGTTACATTTGCTTGTTTCTTTGCATGCCTGCTAATTTTTCAGTGGATGCTGGATATTTTTGAATTGCTAAATTATTGAGCTTTGTTAGGGATGCATTATTTGAAAGCAGTAAGTTAAGGGTACTGTTCAGGACTAGCTTTTAAGCTTTGTTAAGTGGGACCAAATGATGCCCTAGTGCTGAGGCAACGCCCTTCTGAAGACTGTATCTGACGCCCTGTGACTACCAAATTCTCCAGTCTGGCTGGTGGGAACATAAACTATTCCTGGCCTTCTATGAACTCGGGGGATTATTCCCTGCTTCTTTCATGTGGTACCTTGCCCAGCCCTGGGCAGTTTCCTCACACACATGTGCTGATCATCACTGAGCAGAAGACTCAAAGGGCTCCTCTGAAGCTCTCTGACACCCTCTCTCTGGCAGTTCACTCCTCTCACCTCCTTGGCCTCCTGCATGCCCAGCTCCATCTCCTTAACTCCAGGGAGCAAAGGCTCTGCCTGGGTTTGCCCTCCCTGCCCCGTAGCCTGAAACTTCTCCAGGTACTGAGCTCCCCTCATGTTTCCCCACCTCAGGGTCACTGTTCTGCACTGCCAGGAAGTCACTGTTTCATACAATTTGGGGAAAGAAACCATTCTTGGTCATACTACATACCACACTCCAAGACATATGGTAGGAAGTTGTGACAAAACTTCTAGCTTACTTGGAGAAGTTAGGGGGAGAATCAAATGGAAAAGGAAATGGAAAAACTGAAGTTTCCTCCGTCTGCATTCTATTTGGCTTACATTACTGCTGATTTCCTTTATGAAAAGGGAGAAATCACACACACACAAAAATATGCTAACAAGTTGGCCAGGATAAATAGATGCCCAGAAAAAAAATAACTTTCTCTACTTAGAAAGACATTGACAATTATTATTTCATTATTATACCTACTACTTACCGAACACGTTAATGTACCATGAACTGAAGATGTCGCCAAATTTGTATTCAGTGGTTCCCTGAGACCTAAAAATTATTTCAAGGATTTGTCCAGGGTAAAAAGATTGAGAGAGGCTCACATAGATGTATGAAGATCAACCATGTCTTTATAACTGCTGAAGCTCGATTATGAGTGTATATGGAAGCTCATTATACTAATTTTTATGTCTATTTGAAATTTTCCATAATAAAAAATTAGAAACAACTATGGAAGGGAATGAAAAATTTACCTAAACTTTTAGGACCTAATTTAAAGCCTTTGACCCTACACTGTTTGCAGAAGAGAATGAAACTGACATCCAGAAAGAGGCCTAGACAGAGAACCCCAGAGGCACCCACCAGCCCTCATTCTCACTGTTCCCAGCCCGGCCCCTCCCCTCCCAATCCCTTCTTTGTGTACGTTAAACTTGGGACTTGTTCACTTAGAACCCAAAGGCACTGACCAATGGAAAACTATAAATATTTGCATTCATCTTCTGGGAGTATACAGTATTATCTTGGGAATGCACCAAAACAGAAAAGAAGTTAACACTAAATTTGTTAACTTTTGACCATTTTCAAAAAATCAAGTCTACTTTTCAAATGTTGAATATGTCTGCATCACAGTCTCTTAGTACCATTTCCCATGAAGAGGAACCAGGACTCCTTGGGAAATTGCTGATTCCTGGTCTGGGCATTAAATGCCCGAGATGAGCCTGGAGTATCTTTGGATTCCAGAAATCAGAGACTGCAAAAACTAGCAGGGTCAAGTGAAAAAAACATGGGCTGCCTGCCAGCCAGCATGACCAGTTCAAGCACTGAAGCTTGAAACACATCAAATGTTTTAAATCCATGAGTTAATAATGACACTTAAGAAAATGAAAAGAGAAAGAAACCTCTTTGGTCACCTTTGGAGGCTGATAGTGAAGCAACTCATTTATTCTGAAAACAAGAAAATAAGGAGAAAGGAACAAAGTAGTTTATTCTATCTTTCCTATACAAATTGTACCTCCACATATAAAATAACTGATGAGCAAACAAAAATTTTTCAGAATTCCAGCAATAAATGCAGAAGGGAGGCCGGGTGCGGTGGCTCACACCTGTAATCCCAGCACTTTGGGAGGCCAAGGCGGGAGGATCACATGAGTCCAGGAGTTCAAGACCAGCCTGAGCAACACAGGGAGACCCCATCTCTATAATTAAAAAAAAAAAGGCCGACACAGCAGCTCACACTTGTAATACCAGCACTTTGAGAGGCTGTGGTGGGTGGATCACTTGAGCCCAGGAGTTTGAGACTAGCCTGGGCAACACAGTGAAACCTCATTTCTACAACAAATACAAAAAAATTATCTGGGCATGGTGATGTGCACCTGTGATCGCAGCTACTTGGGAGGCTGAGGTGGGAAGATCACCTGAGCCCAGGAGATGGAAGTTGCAGTGAGCTGAGATCATGCCACTGCACTACAGCCTGGGTGACAGAGTGAGACTCTGTCTCAAAAAAAAAAAATAGTAAGTGCAGAAGGAATAATATCACCATTATACAGCTCTTAAACAATGGATGTGAGGAATAATCATCAATACTACCCCAAAACCATTAGGTGAAAAGCTGACGGGAAACTTTATAATGGAAAGTTCCAACTAGCAACATAGCACATGAACAGAAGAAGAGGGGATATCCTACCTGCTTGAAAATTCTTTACAGGGAGGAAAGGTCAATTAGAAATACAAAGGGAAGAAGAAATTCACCAGTCTACACCATAACTACTCTTTTACATTAACCACTGTCGCAGGTGAAAGTCTGCAGTCTCAAGGGCATGGCAGGGTGTTCTGTATAGTCTGGGCCATCTTCCTTAAAGCTTGTGTTCACCAAGTACAAAAGCGCCTACCAGAAATATTTGTCAGCGTCCAACAGACATGGCAAGGCTATTCCATATTCTTTTCTTTTCAGGAAAGCTCTGCCCTTCTCATGATATCCCATAGCTAACATAAGGGCCTAGGAAAAAATATGAATTTAAAAAACATCACTTTAAAATATAATAAGGCAAATTATATTAAAAGCATATTACTTTTTAAAAAACAAATTAAAAAAACGAAAACAAGATCATAACTCAATCTAAAAGCCAAAATTAAGAAAAATATAATTAATTAAAGCTTTATTTCATTTAAATACTGAAGCTAAACACTTCATTTAATGTAGCTGATACGATCCTAAGCAGCACTTGGCCCTTTGCTTTCATCAGTTTATTTTCGTATCCGCTGATCTGATCTACTTCTAATATTCTATTCAGACTAAACATATTAAAAAGCAGCCAGTAATGCTTGTATCCTTTTTATTTTATTTACTTTATTTTTTTGAGACGGAGTCTCGTTCTGTTGTCCAGGCTGGAGTGCAGTGGTGCGATCTCGGGTCACTGCAACCTCCACCTCCTGGGTTCAAGCGATTCTCCTGCCTCAGCCTGCCGAGCAGCTAGGACTACAGGCATGCACCACCATGCCCGGCTAATTTTGTATTTTTAGTAGAGATGTGGTTTTGCCATGTTGGCCAGGCTGTTCTCGAACTCCCGACCTCAGGTGATCTGCTGCCTTGGCCTCCCAAAGTGCTGGGATTACAGGCGTGAGCCACAGCACCCGGCTGCTTGTATCTTTAAAAAGGACATTCATTTCACTTTCTATTCTTTTTTTTTTTTTGCTTTGTCGCCCAGGCTGGAGTGCAGTGGCACGATCTTGGCTCACTGCAAGCTCCATCTCCTGGGTTCATGCCATTCTCCTGCCTCAGCCTCCTGAGTAGCTGGGACTACAGGCACCTGCCACCACAACCGGCTAATATTTTTTTTTGTATTTTTAGTAGAGATGGGGTTTCACCATGTTAGCCAGGATGGTCTCGATCTCCTGACCTTGTGATCCGCCTGCCTCGGCCTCTCAAAGTGCTGGGATTACAGGCGTGAGCCACCACGCCCGGCCTCACTTTCTATTCTTAATCATCTAGTTTTTTCTGAAGTTATTTGTCAACTTTAGTATTTCCAAAACAAATTTTTTGATTTTTTATTTTTTTGAGATGGAGTCTCGCTCTGTCGCCCAGGCTGGAGTGCAGTGGCGCAATCTCGGCTCACTGCAAGCTCTGCCTCCTGGGTTCACGCCATTCTTCCACCTCAGCCTCCCGAGCACCTGGGACTACAGGCGCCCGCCACCACGCCTGGCTAATTTTTTTATATTTTTAGTAGAGACAGGGTTTCACCGTGTTAGCCAGGACGGTCTCGATCTCCTGATCTCGTGATCTGCCCGTCTCGGACTCCCAAAGTACTGGGATTACAGGCATAAGCCACCGCACCCGGCCCCAAAACAATTTTTAAAAGGTGATCCAAAATTTTTTAAGTTCATTAGATTTTTCAATTTAGATGTTCAAATAATTCAGTCTGATAAAGCAGCAGTCCCCAACCTTTCGGCACTAGGGACTGCTTTCATGGAAGACAATTTTTCAATGGACAAGGAGGAAGGCAGATGGTTTCAGGATGAAACCGTTCTACCTCAGGTCATCAGGCATTAGATTCTCATCAGGAGCGCACAACCCAGAGCCCTCGCATGCACAGTTCACAATAGGGTTCATGCTCCTAAGACTCTAATGCCGCTGCTGATCTGACGAGGCGGAGCTCAGGCGGTGATGCTCACTTGCCTGCTGCTCACCTGCTGTGTGGCCCAGT
Source organism: Hylobates moloch (assembly GCF_009828535.3). Lineage (NCBI taxonomy): Eukaryota > Metazoa > Chordata > Mammalia > Primates > Hylobatidae > Hylobates > Hylobates moloch. The sequence continues at coordinate 231,698,428 of NW_026652276.1, read as the reverse complement.
TCCAAACAGGCCACAGACTGGTACCCATCTGCAGCATGTGGGGTGGGGACCCCTGTGACAAAGGTTTTCCCAAAAGATCTGGATGTCATGATTCAATGTAAGAGAGCAGTGGGCAAGTAATCATCATTTTCAAAAGACAAACATTGGCCGGGCACAGTGGCTCACGCCTGTAATCTCAGCACTTTGGGAGGCCGAGGCAGGTGGATCACGAAGTCAAGAGATGGAGACCATCTGGCCAACATGGTGAAACCCCATCTCTACTAAAAACACAAATTAGCTGGGCGTGGTGGCATGCACCTGTAGTCCCGGCTACTCAGGAGGCTGAGGCAGGAGAATCGCTGGAACCCGGGAGGCGGAGGTTGCAGTGAGCCAAGATTGCACCACTGCACTCCAGCCTGATGACAGAGCAAGATTCTGCCTCACAGAAAAAAAAAAAAAAGACAAACATCAATCTACTGATAAACACTGATCCACATAGTTCTGTTATGAAAACAACTTTAATCCAGCTGGGCATGGTGGCTCACGCCTGTAATCCCAGCACTTTGGGAGGCCGAGGTGTGTGGATCACCTGAGGTCAGGAGTTCAAGACCAGTCTGGCCAACATGGCAAAACCCCGTCTCTACTAAAAATACAAAAATTAGCCAGGCATGGTGGGGCGCGCCTGTACTCCCAGCTACTCGGGAGGCTGAGGCAGCAGAATCGCTGGAACCTGGGAGGCGAAGGTTGCAGTGAGCTGAGATCACACCACTGCACTCCAGCCTGGGCAACAAAGACTCCTTTTCAAGAAAAAAAAAAAAAAAACAACTTTAGTTTTAAACAAAAAAACTCATAGAGTGAAGCCCACACGAAACCGTCCCTTAAAAACAGAAAAATTAAAATTAATTTGACCCATAGTCATTCATTATAAGAAGCTACTGAACCCTTGCTCAGAGATTGATCTTAGAGTCCAAGTTCCAGAATGCTGCTATACAGACCCCCATGGGACTGGGTGCAGTGGCTCATGCCTGCAATCCCAGCACTTCAGGAGGCCGAGGCAGGTGGATCATCTGAGGTCAGGAGTTCAAGATCGGCCTGGTCAACATGGCAAAAGCCCGTCTCCACTAAAAATACAAAAATTAGCCAGGCGTGGTGGTGCGTGCCTATAATCCCAGCTACGCAGGAGGCTGAAGCAGGAGAATGGCAACAGAGTGAGACTCCATCTCAAAAAAAAAAAAAAATTAGCCAGACGTGGTGTGTACCTGTAGTCCCAGCTACCCAGAAGGCTGAGGCAGGAGGATCGCTCAAGCCCAGGAGGTTGAGGCTGCAGTGAGCTATGATGGTGCCACTGTACTCCAGCCTGGGTGACAGGGCAAGACCCTGTGTCTTAAAAAAACAAAAACACGGCAAGGTTTGGTGGCTCATGCCTGCAATCCCACCACTTTGGGAGGCCAAGGTGGGCGACTCACCTGAGGTCAGGAGTTCAAGACTAGCCTGACCAACATGGAGAAACTCTGTCTCTACTAAAAATACAAAATTAGCCATCCGTGGTGGCACATGCCTGTAATCCCAGCTACTCAGGAGGCTGAGGCAGGAGAATCGCTTGAACCCAGGAGGCGGAGGTTGTGGTAAGCTGAGATTGTGCCATTGCACTCCAGCCTGAGCAACAAGAGCAAAACTCTGTCTCAAAAACAAAAAACAAACAAACAAAAAACCCCATAGACATACTTAAGATTAAACCCCCGCCTACCTATTGCAAATTATAGAATAGGGAAAGAGTATGAGGAAACGGGAGAGATGTCAGAATCACCTGTGGACTTTTCCCAAACTACACAGTTTCCCTGCCCCTATTCTGATCCATCCCTTAGGGGACACGGTCCTCTAGGAAAATAAACTAAACATAAAGCACTGCTACAGGAAGCTGCATGCACTGAAGGCAGTGGGTCGTGTCCTCAGGTATGTTGAAAGTCACTGCTCCAGGACAGTGAGGCATGACATTTTGTACTAATGCACTGAAAAGCACAGGGTGAGGCCCACTGGATGCCAGTGCTCACCACGTGGTGACATTTTCTGTTTACAAGGCTGGAGATGGAGCACTGTTTCCAACCCTTTACAACACTTCCAACATAAAGTAACTAAAAACCACCTCTGCCCTGACAACAAATCTAAGAACAGGCCACACATTTCTCATAGTACTTACTTTTCTTTCTGATGGGGGAATTCTGATTGATCTGCCTGTCTGGTTAGCTATGTCTAAGTACGGTGTCATGTCTGGATCCACCACCGTCTCAGCTGCTGTAACAAAACCAAAAGGACCTCCATTAACTCAATGTTAAACAGTTGTGATGATGACAATCTCAAAAATGTTAGACGGTTGAGGTGAAACTCAGTGAGAGCCGTGATCCCCCAGCTGTGTGATCCAGTGCTGCCCCTAAGCAGCTGAGTGGGTGACAAGCCCAAAGCTTGGGGTACCTCTCTTTGCCAGTATTTCCAGTCCTCTCTTGGTCCTCTGAATTTGTTTTTCTTTGAGTTCGGCCTCATTTTGTTCCTCTTCCTCTAACTGGAAGTTTTTCCTCACATCCTCTTCAGACTGTTTTAGTTCAAGCACCATCGCTTTCACATTGTGAGCCACGCCTTGTTCTTCGAGGGTTTCCCCTATAAAATCAGAATCGCCTATTATTTTAAAAAGCCATTAAGCTTACCAGGTAACAGTCCATTTTCTATGTTAAATGGAATTGTTTTTATTTTTGAGACAAGGTCTCACTCTGTCACCCAGGCTGGAGTGCAGTGACACGATCATGGCTCCCCACAGCCTTCATCTCCTGGGCTCAAGCAAGTCTCGCACCTCAGCCTCCTGAGAAGCTGGGACTACAGGCCCATGCCACCACACCCAGTTAATTTTTCTATTTTTCGCAGTGATGAGGTCTCACTATGTTGCCCAGGCTTGTCTTGAACTCCTGGGCTCAAGCGATCCTCCCACCTCAGCCTCACAAAGTGCTGGGTTACAGACATCAGCCCTCGCTCCTGGACAAAATGGAATTCTTAATCCTGCATACCATCACACCACATAATTGCTAAAAATATGCCTACATTTGGTTGTAACTATGTCACTGTTAAACAGTGGTTAAAATCAGCTAACAACAATAGAATCAACTAAATTCATCTTTTCTAATCTTCTTTATTCTCAGCCTAAGACCAGATCAAAGCAACAAATATTTGATAATCTACTACAGGGAGAACACTGTGCTAGACAATATAAATGGAAAATGAGAAAGTATAACACACCTCTCCTACCCTCTAGTTGGAAAAATAATAAAGCCAATTCACAGCTACAAACAAGAAGCTGTACTGCAGTCTGTCATGGTTAAAAGCAAAGACTAGCAGGGCGTGGTGGTTCACACCTGTAATCTCAGTACTTTGGCAGGCTGAGGCAGGTGGATCACTTGAGCCCCAGAGTTCAAGACCAGCCTGGGCATCACAGTGAACCCCGTCTCCACAGAAAATAAAACATCAGCCTGGCATGGTGGTGCTCATCTGTGGTCCTAGCTACTCAGTGGGAAGCTGAGGTGGGAGGATTGCTTGCACCTGGGAGGTGGAGGCTGCAGTGAGCTGCAGTTGCACCACCACACTCCAGCCTGGGTGACAGATAGAGACCCTATCTCTAAATAAATAAATAAAAGCAAAGACCATGGGCTCCATCTACCGTTTTAACTCTGTGGCCCTGAATAAACTACCTATCTTCTAGGACTCAGTCTCCTCATACATAAATTAGAAATAAAGGGCAGAAATCAGTGAAACAGAAGGAAAGAAAACAGTAACAAAATCAGAAGCTGGCTCCATGAATAAATTAGCCAAATACACAAATCTAACAAAAATTATGTCAAAGATGCAAATAAACAAAATAAAAAAGGGTAAACATAGATGCAAACAGATTTTGAAATAACAAAATAATATTGTGAACTAAAAAACACAAATGTAAACACATTTCTGGAAAACTAGCTGGATTTTTTTCTTTTGAGAAATATGACAACCTTTCTAACATTAACACACAAAATAAAGGTCCACCAGTGGTTAAGCCATCTTGATTAAAAAAAGAAAGCAAGGGTGGGGGGAGGTCACCAGATTTTAAGACTGCAACAAAGCCACAGTAATAAAAAACACCACAGGGGAGTAGGAAGAACAGAAAGTATAGAAATAAGGCCCCCCAGAAAGGGTCACCACCAATCAGCGGGGAAAAGACAGACTATTTAATGAATTATATAGGAAGAAAAATAAAGGAACCCTTAGACTTTCTATAGAAAGGGGGACTCTGGACAGACTGAAGACCTCTTATAGATTAAGGTAATATTTAAGAAAATGTAGACTATCCTTGTGGCCCTGGGGTTAGGGAAAGGACTTCAACAAAACACAAACCATAGGCAATGGATTTGATGACATCAAAATCAAGGATTTCTGTCCAGTGAAGGATGGCACAAACAGAATTAACAGAGGGATGAGGCAACAGTGAAAAGATATCCATCACATCTAAAATAGACAATGGGAAATTGCTAGAGACGACGCTGGAAAGGAAGGCTAGGGTGAGCTGTGAAGGGCTATCTTAGATCAAGCTAAGAAATGTGAACTTCATTCTCAAGGCCACAGGAACACACTGAAAACCAATGGGCTACAGTGCTTGTATGGATGGCTGCAATAGCTAACTGGTCTCCCCAAGACAACTCATGCCACCTTCAAATACATTCCCCTACTGCGTGACCTTTCTAAAACACAAACAGAATTGTGTATCACTCCGCAGCACAGATGTCTTCCCATTTATCTTAGGAGAAATGTACTAACACTGAGTAAGGTCATCTAGTTTCTCTTTTCCCAACTGGGCAAGTCTTTGTTGCGGGGCCTGTTCTGGGCATTGCACGTTCGGCAGCATCCCTAGCCTCCACCCACTAAATGACAACAGCACAACCTCCTCCGTCACCAAGTTATAACCACCAAAAATGTCTCCACACAATGTCAAATGTCTCCTAGGAATTCACAGTGTAGCCTCTGCCTGCCCCTCCATCCTTAAAAAGCACTCCCCTCCCCTCACTGTCCACACACAGCCACACTGGACCTTCCTCAGTTCCTCAAATTCACACCATAGTGCTCTGCCATAAGGCTCTCAGTCTGGAACTGAGAGCCACCATGGCCTCCCCACTGTCCTCACACAGCCTTTGCTCTTCTCCCTCAAGAAGAATTTGCTGGAACTGGCATCTTACACTCAGCACACCTCACATTCCATTCTCTATCATTTTATCTAAGCTGTAATGAGTGTCTTTCTTCCCGCTATCATAGAGCAGACAATAAATATTTACTGGAAAAGCTATTTTCTGCTTTACATTTTTATTTTAGTAAACTTCTAAATCACTTTTGGATTATAAATGAAATAAAACTACAAATTTTTGAAAAGACAGTGAGAAAAAAAGGGAAGTCATTATTTCTATATTTGGTTCATTGAAAAATTATGCATACTTTGCCATACATACCTAGTTGTAGTTGCTTCTTATTTATGACAATTTTGATATAATTTTCTTGAAATCCAAAGGTTTCAGCTATTCTGTAAAATAAAACCAGTGAAAACTGCAGGAAAACAAAATTGTGATTTATTATCCATTAAAAAGACTTTAGCCAGGCCTGGTGGCTCACGCCTGTAATCCCAACACCCTGGCAGGCCAAGGTGGGAAGATGGCTTGAGCCCAGGAATTCAAGACCAGCCTGGGCAACAGAGAGATGCTATCTCTACAAAAAATTTTTAAAAACTAGCCAGGCCTGGTAGTCCATGCCTGTGGCCCTAGCTGCCTGGGAGGTTTGGGTAGGAGGACTGCTTGAACCCCAAGTTTGAGGTTGCAATGAGCTATATTCATGCCACTGTGCTTCAGCTTGGGTGACAGAGCAAGACCCTGTCTCTAAAAAATAAATATTTTTTAAAAGAAGGCTTTAATCATGATAGCTCTTTTATACATTTTATCAGAAACATCCAGGATTTCAACTGACTGACTCACAAACATCACAATAAAACCATCTTACTAGACGGCTGTTTGAAACTGTAGGAGACAAGGTCCTTTTTAAACTTTCTGTTTTACTGCTTGTTTCCTCGGGCAGTGGAGACCACATGTCTCCATGTGGAGATCCATGTGAACAGGAAGCCCTAGTTGCATATCCGGAGAAAATCTACCCCCTATACCTTCTGTGGTCTCCCTGGAGAAGCCCATAATGGGGGCTGAGCCACAGGATCTTCTATGCATGTGTGTTGAATGCCACTTCCTGAATCCACCCCTAACAGCCCTGATGTAGACCAAAGAAGGAAATGAGAAAAATCAGCTGAAGAAATACACCTGCTAGCTAGCCTTGGAGGTGCTCCAAACACCATTTTAAAACATATAAGGAGATGAAATAACCCACCAGATCTCAAAGTTAGCATTTCACTAGTATGTGGCAGACGTGTGTGTGTGTGTGTGTGTGTGTGTGTTTTACAGATGGGCCAACAGCCTGAAATCAGATAAAACACTGTGCTGAAGGTCATAGCAAGCTATTAGTACATTAGGAAAAAAATAATAATTCAAAACTAATGAGCTAGTGAGTACCAGGTGTCTCCTGTTTATATCACTCACTCATTCATTCAAACATGCACCAAGTGCCTACCATGTGATAGGCATGGAGTTCCCACCTGCTCGGAAGTTACACCAGGAAATAGTGTTTGCAAGTCTTGAGTCCTCACTTTGCCACTTACCTACCAGTGACAGCTCTAATAAGTCCTTCAACCTCAAAGCCTCAATTTTCTCTTTTATAAAATGAAGATAATACCTGCCCTACCTATATTAAGAGGATGCTCACAGAGGATCAGATGAGCCAATGTGAAAAGGCCCAGAGCACCTAGGACACAGAGCACACAGATACTTACTTGGACCTCAGTTCTCTGCCAGTGATGTGCAATCGGGTCTCCAACAAGTTTTTCCTATCCTGTTAAAAATAAGACAAATAAAGTAAAATGTACTTGAATTTAACACATTTTGGAGAGATCACCCTGTGAAATCAGAAAAGCTGACGGCAGAGGATATAAACTTAGTTCACTGTTAAGAACTAAAATGCTGCCTGCCTAGAAGTCTACTGAACATAACCAGCACAGGCTGACCCTGTGACCTGCACGTCCTCAAGGGGGCGGCAGCGTGGCACCACCAGGCAGGGCTGCTCAGAGGGGCCTGTCTCACACGGCTGGACGTCTTTAACATTTCAGAACATTTCCATCATCCCTCAAAGAAACACCATGGCCTGCACCCCATTCCCTCCCCTTTGCCCCCCAGCCCCTGGCAACCACTAATCCATTTTCTGCTGCTACAGATTTGCCTATTCCGGACATTTCATATAAATGGGATCGTGCAGTACGTGGCCTTTTGTGTCTGGCTTCTTCCCTGAGCATCATGTTTTCAGGTGCACCCACACAGTGGACGCATCAGCACTTCATTCCTTTGCATTGTGAATAGTTTTCCATCGTATGAATAGACCACATTTATCTATCCCTTCATCTGTTGATGGACATTTGGACTATTTCCATCTCTCAGCTACTGAATAGTGTTGCTATGACCATTCATGTATGAGGTTTTACATATTAATATATATGTGGGCGGCAAGCCACCCAGGTGCCAAGGCAAGAGACCGAGGGCACAAACTGTTCCAGTATAATAAAGAAAACATATAGAATAAGAATAGTTATACTAGAAATAGATTATAGATATGATTATATATGAATATCATTATTAGTTTGTAGTATTACTCTTTATTTCAACATTACAATAATCTTTGTTCTACAATTATAACCTAGGAAAAACCAGGCCACACAGAGATAGGAGCTGAAGGGACACAGTGAGAAGTGACCAGAAGACGAGTGTGAGCCCTCTGTTATGCCCGGACAGGGCCACTAGAGGGCTCCCTGGTCTAGCGGTAACTCCAGTGCCTGGGAAGGCCCCCATTACTTAGCAGACCTTGGTCTAGCAGTAGCGCCAGTGCCTGGGAAGGCACCTGTTACTTAGCAGACGGGGAAAGGGAGCCTTTCCCTGGGGTAGTTAGAGAAGACTCTGCTCCACCACCTCTTGTGGAAGGCCTGACATCAGTGAGGCCCGCCCACAGCCATCCAGAGGCCTAACCATCTCCCTGTGATGCTGTGCTTCAGTGGTCATGCTCCTGTTTCACTTTCATGTTCTGCTCTGGACACCTGGCTCCGCCTTCTAGATAGCAGTAGCAGAATTAGTGAAAGTATTAAAATCTTTGATCTTTCTGAGAAGAGCATAGAAGAAATAATGACGTAAGCTGTCCCCTCTCTGCCTCGGCTACCTAAAAGGGAAAGGCCCCCTGTCCGGTGGACACATGACTCCTGTGACCTTATCAATCGTTGGAGTCCTTACCCTGCCCCTTTTGCTTTGTATCCAATAAATAACAGCACAGCCAGGCATTCGGGGCCACTACCGGTTTCCGCGTCTAGGTGGTAGTGGTCCTCCGGGCCCAGCTGTCTTTTCTTCTATCTCTTTGTCTTGTGTCTTTATTTCTACGATCTCTCGTCTCCACACATGAGGAGAAAAACCCATAGACCCAGCAGGGCTGGAGCCTATACTCTTATTTCTTCTGAGAGTGCTGGCACTGATCCTCCCAAGAGGCCCTGGGTGCCTTGCCACAGTGACATTCCTAGATGCAAACTACCTGGCCATGGCAATGAGAGGAGGTGGCCCCACCCAGATCTCCTCGGCCCTGCTTGAGCACTCAGCAGACTGCCCTCTGACCTCTACTGAAACAGGAAAAGGATGAAGCCTTCTGTGCTGTGTCCTCTTGCACAGGCTTCTAGGAAACTTGGGAGTCCTTTATTCCCCATTATTTCTCAACGTTCACACTCTAGAAAGGATCAGAATGTGACATACAGCTCTGTGGCGTTTTAGAAGCCCAAGAGGGTCTCTAAAAGCCTACCTTGGGAATGTTCCAGTTTAAGAATCTGTAACATTAACTTTCAAGTTGATAAATTGTTCAATATGTAAAGTCACTTAAAGGAATTCTAACTTTGGATTGTAACTTTCAAAAAAACAACAATTTATTTGATCACATCACTAACCAGACATTAGTGCCTACTCAAATTTAGGGAAATTACTCACTTTTTTTAGTCTTGGTGGTAAAAACACCTCGATTGTAGCAATTCCCGTTGTTCTATAATTTTCATTTCCTGTTCCACGCTCGATTGCCTTGCAACGTATTTCTTCTATTATCTTTTCTACTTCATTTTCACAGCATTCTAGTTTGTCAGAGTACTTCTTTGCAAGGTCCTATCAAGAAAAATCAGAAAATGCAATACTGACTTAAAAAAAAAAAGGCAAAATATAGAAAAGGGCATGGAAGACTCTTAAGGCCATCAACTCTGATGAGTGGTGGTCGCCCCGTTACCCTGCAGTCCACACTGTGGCTTGACATCTTGAGAGGTGTGGAGTTTAGAGAGTCCAGGAAAAAGTGAAAACATTTATTTGAGACCGGGCGCGGTGGCTCATGCCTGTAATCCCAGCACTTTGGGAGGCCGAGGCAGGTGGATCACTTGAGGTGATGAGTTTGGGACCAGCCTGGCCAACATGGTGAAACCCCATAACTACTTAAATACAAAAATTAGCTGGGCATGGTGTGGGCGACAGAGCAAGAGTCCGAGTCAAAAAAAAAAAAAAAAGCAAAAAACAAAAACATTTATTTGACAAATGTTTTCTACCTACAAATAGTAAAAAAATAAAAATAATAATAATAATCGAGAATCTTCTAAGGGGAAGAAAAGGGTGGGCTATGACTTATATGACTGCAATCTATTTAAAAAGTATAGTGAACTGTTCAACTCCACTGGAGGGGAAAATGAAAAAAAAAAACAGAAAATATTCCAATTTTCCAAATTTGTGAGAACAAATCAAGTTGGACTTAAACAATTTTCTTAATGAAAATCTGTAAATCATAGGTACTAGTTGTAAAATTATTTGTAAGGGAGAGCTTTAGAATTGAGAAAAAAAAGATTGAAAGGGCTCAAGAAAGGATGGGAACCAGTTATTACTGAGAGCAAAGTCATTATGGTTCCTCCCCAAAAGAATCCAGATGGGGCCGGGCGCGATGGCTCACGCTTGTAATCCCAGCACTTTGGGAGGCCGAAGCGGGCGGATCACGAGGTCAGGAGATCGAGACCACGGTGAAACCCCGTCTCTACTAAAAATACAAAACAAATTAGCCGGGCGTGGTGGTGGGCGCCTGTAGTCCCAGCTACTCGGAGAGGCTGAGGCAGGAGAATAGCGTGAACCCGGGAGGCGGAGCTTGCAGTGAGCCGAGATCGCGCCACTGCACTCCAGCCTGGGTGACAGAGCGAGACTCCGTCTCAAAAAAAAAAAAAAAAAAAAAGAATCCAGATGAGTATCTCTAATCTAAAAATCTGAAATCGCCAAAATTCAGCATCTGGAGATGCTCAAAGGAAATGCACACTGAAGTATTTTGAATTTTGAATTTTCAGATTAGGATGCCCAACTGGTAGATATAAAGCAAACACTCTAAAATCCAAAACACTTGCAGTCCCAAATATTTCAGTTATGAGATACTCCTCTCAATCTGTATCTGCATTTGAGGTTAATGTTTCATTAAACATCTCATAAAACAGTAAACACTTCAAAAAACCCTAAAGGTCAAGGTTTCATTAAATTCATAATGTAATACCATATAGTACGTAAAAATTATGGTGTAAGCATAAACTTATGACAGAAGAGATGTTCATGATAAAAGTGAAGTTGGAAAACTTTATAGATATGAGTATAGGTTGAGCGCGATGGCTCATGCCTGTAATTCCAGCACTTTGGATGGCAAGGCGAGAGGATTGCTCAAGCCCAGGAGTTCAAGACCAACCTGGGCAACAAAGTGAGACCTCCATCTCTACAAAAAATAAAAATATATCAGCCAGGCATGGTGGCATACACCTGTAGTCCCAGCTACTCCCAAGGCGGGGGTGGGAGAATCACTTAAGCCCAGGAGTTCGAGGCTGCAGTGAACTATGGCCATGCCATTGCACTCCAGCCTGGGCAACAGACCAAGACCTTGTCTCGAAAAAAAAGGAAAAAGAAATTTTGCAAGTAACATAAACCTATATATACTTTTTTTTTCTTTTAGAGACGGGGTCTCACTATGTTGCCCAGGCTGGAGTGCAGTGGCTATTCACAGGTGGGACCATAGCATACTACAGTCTCCAACTCCTGGGTTCAAGTGATTCTCCTGCCTTAGCCTCCTGAGTAGGTGGGACTACAGGCATGCGCCACTGTGTCCAGCAATACATTTTTTTAATAGTTACGTAGGAAAAGAGGAAGAATATACCTATGTTAATGATGTTTAACATATTTTAAAAATACATTCTTGATATTTTTGTATTTACATACTTTTTAAAACCTAGTATATATTATAAATACTTTTTTAAAAACTTTCTATAATTTTCTAGAAAACCTAACTAGTGAGGATTTCTTTCTTCCTCCTGTCACCAGCCAGTTCTAACATCAACTGGAAGTCCTACAATTCAATTCTGACACTAACTACCCAGAGTCAGCATTAGACTCCACAGGTTTAAGGGCTCAGTCCACAAAAAAGCCCTAACTTCAGATACCAGTTACCAAGTATCTGGTCCCCAGGTTACCCATACTTTTGTCTGACTTAGCTACAAAGTCGAGGGTTCACACAAGCACCCCCTTCAGGTTCCATGATTTGCTAGAACAACTCACGGAACTCCAGAAAATGGTATACTTATGAATATAGTTCATTACAAAGGATACAAATGACCAATCATATGAAGAGGTACTAAGGCAAGGTCTGGAAGGGTCCTGAGCATAGAAGACTCTGTCCCATGGAGTTGGGGGTGTACAACCCGACATGTGGATGTGTTCACCAATTTGGAAGCTGCCCAAAATCTGTCATTTAGGGGTTTGTATGGAAGTTTCATTTTGCAGGCCTGATTAAATCACTGACCATTAGTATTAGTCATCAGCTCAATCTCCCCTTCCCAGAGGTTGGAGGGGAGGGTGGAAAGTTTCAAGTGTCTAATCACGGCTTGGTACTTTCGGTGACTAGCCCCACCCTGAAACTATCTAGGGGCAACCAAGCCTCATTAGCACAAAGGTTGCTCCTATCATGCTTACTACTTAGGAAATCCCAAGAGTTTTGGCTCTGCCAGGAACCAGGGACAAAGGCCAAATATTTTTCCTTTATGCCACACCTAGTTTCTAAACCAAGAGACTGTAACAAGTAAATTCAGAAGGTGGGTTGCAGGCCGGGCGCGGTGGCTCATGCTTGTAATCCCAGCACTTTGGGAGGCCGAGGCGGGCGGATCACGAGGTCAGGAGATCGAGACCACGGTGAAACCCCGTCTCTACTAAAAATACAAAAAAATTAGCCGGGTGTGGTGGCGGGCGCCTGTAGTCCCAGCTACTCAGAAAGGCTGAGGCAGGAGAATGGCGTGAACCCGGGAGGCGGAGCTTGCAGTGAGCCAAGATTGCGCCACTGCACTCCAGCCTGGGCAACAGAGCGAGACTCCATCTCAAAAAAAAAAAAAAAAAAGAAGGTGGGTTGCAAAGAAAAAGTGAGGCCTGCCTGGAACAGAAGAAAGAGAAGAACTAGGACCCTAATACAGTTTGTCACCTCCCAAGCACATCATTATGTCACAACACAGAGCAATTTAATGCCTCATGACAATCCTTAGTCCCTGATAAATGTTACATCATGTTCAGGATACTCTGACAGCAGAGAAGTACATGCTAGGAAATTCCAGTATGATAGATTTCTGGCAAAAATGAGTACTGTTTCTCTGCTTAGAAAAGCAAGCAGACTTCAGTTTCTAGAAACATCACTTACATACAATATCATTTCTGATGATGCCATGAAAAACTGAGATACAACTGTTAGAAAAAACCTATTTTGGAAAAATGAACACCGATAGTGATAGCATCAAAAAAACTGGGGGAAAAAGGAGCGACTGTTTCACAGCAGATGACTGAGAATGAGCCAACACACTGTCACTTTGAACACACAATGCAATTACTTACTGGCACCAATACTGTTGCACTAACGGGTCAAAATGAGTTCCAGATAAATAATGTTATGTAATCCTGTGATGGTATTAAAAATATATGCCTGAAAAATTAGATAACATCCTCATGTGAATAAAATATTAATAAACAAAAATAAGGTTGTCAGTTCCTAGTAAAAAGTGGGTACCCGCTCACCACTAATGCTTTTGGTTATGCCAAAAGTTTATATGGTCATGCCTGACAATTCAGAATCTTATTTACCAAGGAGATTTATAATGCTGCTAATTATTGATGTCTTAAAAGAAAAATACCTTTAATGCCAAACCAACTTTTTTATTTTCATCTGTATATGGAGGTTTCCAAAGTTGAATCCTGTCTTCCCTTAAAAACTGGGTCAATTTTGCTTGAAGATATTTCTTTTGTGCCATCCCTGAAAGCAAAACAATACATTAATAAAACTCCACACCGCATTTTAAAATGTTAATAACTTACCTACACGTTAAGGTGTTTTGTTGGGTAAGCAAAGCTCCCTTCCTCTGTCATTAAATATAAATTACTATGGTTTAAACGAACTCCAGACTTCTCTAAAAATATATATAGAAATATATGTTCAATTATATATATTACATATATACAATATGTATTTCAAAGTTGCTAATATGTAGCAAGGATTATTACATGTTTCTATTTCTTAATCTGCTATTCTGTTATCTAAGAGAAACGAGAAAATAAGAGAAAGATAAATCCCTCGAGACGTGAACTTCTTTTTTTTTTTAGACGGAGTCTTGCTCTGTTGCCCAGGCTGGAGTGCAGTGGTGGGATCTCGGCTCACTGCAACCTCTGCCCGCTGGGTTCACCCAATTCTCCTGCATCAGCCTCCCTAGTCACTGGGATTACAGGCATGCACTACCACGCCCAGCTAATTTTCATATTTTTAGTAGAGACAGGGTTTCGCCATGTTGGCCAGGCTGGTCTTGAATTCCTGACCTCAAGTGATCCACCCACCTTGGTCTCTCAAAATGCTGGGATTACAGGCGTGAGCTTGTAAATTCTCTCATACTTTGGCTAGTTTAACATAAAACAAAAGGCCAACCATCCTGATAGTTAAATATAAAGAAAAGCTTGCTTGAACTGTGAACTATCAATAATAAATATTTTCGGATGGGTGTGGTAGCTCAGGCCTGTAACCCCAGCACTTTGGGAGGCTGAGTTCAGGAGCTGAGGTCAGGAGTTCGAGACCAGCCTGGCCAACATGATGAAACCCTGTCTCTACTAAAAAAAAAATATGAACAATTAACCAGGCGTGGTGGCAGGTACCTGTAATCCCAGCTACTCAGGAGGCTGAGGCAGGAGAATCGCTTGAATCCAGGAGGCAGAGGTTGTAGTGAGCCGAGATGGCACCACCGCACTCCAGCCTGGGCAACAGAGTGAGACTCCATCTCAAAATAATAAATATATAAATATTTTCTATGTCAGAATTTTTTAAATTAAAAAGATTACAATGCTAGGGAAATTTTGCATATTTTCTGATTAACAGCCTAACGGCACATCTACTATTTTTTTTTTTTTTTTGAGACGGAGTCTCGCTCTGTCGCCCAGGCTACAGTGCAGTAGGCACGATCTCGGCTCACTTCAAGCTCCGCCTCCCGGGTTCACGCCATTATCCTGCCTCAGCCTCCCCAGTAGCTGGGACTACAGGCGCCCGCCACCACGCCCGGCTGATTTCTTGTATTTTTAGTAGAGACGGGGTTTCACCATGTTGGCCAGGATGGTCTCGGTCTCCTGACCTTGTGATCCGCCCGCCTCGGCCTCCCAAAGTGCTGGGATTACAGGCCTGAGCCACCGCGCCCGGCCCTACTATTCAAATCTAACACTGATCAGATCATTTTACAGCTGAGAAAACCAGGGCCCTGAGTTTGTACCATGACTCAGGCAAAGACACAAAATTAGGCAGCATCTTAACGAGCACAACTTCCACCCACAACACTGGACTCTGAACTTCCGTCATGGAGTCCCTTGCTGCTTGCCTGTTCCAGGTATGTAACCTGTCTCTCCCAAAGAAGTACGTGCCGCGATGGCGCTGTCTACTCATCCCATACTAGCACAGCAATTCAAAGGTGCGAGTGAGGCGGCTGAGATGTGAGGCAGCTGGCAGGAGTAGCGCAGCGCTTTAAGGTTTCCCAAATCAGACAAGCAATAAGTAAAGAAAAATGTTATTAGCCCCTGAATGATGAAGACAAGTTCTAGAGAGTGGAAAAAATATGAGTTAATATTACCGAGATAAATTTCTTTTTTCTATTGAGGGCCAGTATTCCACATCCCCCCTAACCCAATTCATACAACTTGGAAATCTTTGAAAACTTTGGTAGCTTGTGTATTTCATAAACAAATATTTTTTAAAAGAAAGTTCAAATCTATTTTATGTCACTGCGGGGACAAGAATTAGGTTAATCAGGGCAGGGAGGAGAAAAAAGAGGAAGGAATAACACAGCCAAGGAGGTTGCTGTGTGCAACCCGGGTGGCCCATGGGAGAATCCTCCATTTTTCAAGCACTGACAAACGGCTTATCACAGCAAAGCATATTAGTACTTAGAGCGTTAGCTTTTCAAACACAAATAACTTAAAAGACTACTTTACATGCTACTCATGAATCAGAAATTCTGAATAAAATATCACAGCAACCCTACTGTTTCCCCACTGGGGGACAGTAATTTCACAGGCTGGTTACTGGAGCCAAGCAATTCGAAAGGCTGATGCGGTACTCAAAGATGCCATCCAAGGCCGGGCGCGGTGGCTCACACCTGTAATCCCAGCACTTGGGAGGCCGAGGCCAGCAGATCACCTGAGGTCAGGAGTTCAAGACCAGCCTGGTCAACATGGTGAAACCCCATCTCTACTAAAAAAAATAAACAAATAAAAATTTTTTAAAAAGATGCCATCCAAGCCACCACTTGACAGAAGGACGAAGGAGTGTTACAAACCTAGTGCGTGTCAGACACTCCAGGGAGCAAACAACAGCTCCAGGGTTACACTGAATAAGATTTAATGTTAAAAAAAAAATTAAACCACTCTCTTGAAACTTAAGAAACTTCAGTTATAGACAACAGAGTAAGTGGTGACATATTTTAAGTCAAGTTTAATAAGTCAGTTGTTTTTTGTTGTTGTTGTTGTTTTTTTTTTTTTTTTTTTTTTTTTTTGAGACGGAGTCTTACTCTGTCTCCCAGGCTGGAGTGCAGTGGCGCAATCTCGGCTCACTGCAACCTCTGCCTCCCGGGTTCACGCCATTCTCCCGCCTCAGCCTCCTAGTAAATTTTAACTGAAATGAGAACTGAAAAAGTTTCACGCATGCCATACAATGTTTCACATTGTAACTAAGAAAAGACGAAACTCATTAATATCACTCCCTGGTCCAAACAGAAAGGGAAACGTTATAACGATCCTTTAAAAATTTCACTTTCACTTTTGTAATGAATCGATCAATGCCACATTTAGCCACAGCTTTTCAAGTATACATTATATATAGTTGAAACACAACTACATCTAGTCAAGACACATTCATTTTTTCTTAGGAAAATGAAAGATTCTTGATTAAAAATAAAAGGGAAGGAGGGGAAAATGATAGAATCAGGTCGTCAAGGTTCGAGAAAATCAAGTGTCTTGTCATTAAATAGCAAAGAAAATCTGGCTTTGATTGCAAATAAATCCCAAATGGTATACTCGGAGTGTTACGATTCAAGTATAGCATTTGGCTAATTTTTTATAGACATATTTATTCCTTTCTCTCCCCAAACCAATACACTCAATATTTTCTTTTAAATACCCCACACCTCTGCCTAACTCAGCGCAAACCAAAGGGCCCCGAACGGCCAGCGCGTCCCGAAGCCCGGCCCGCCGCTCCCGGCCCCGGCCCAGCTCCACGCATGGGTGCTCACCCCTGCCCCGCGGCCGCTCCACCCCGGGCCAGGAGAGGTGCCCAGTCGGACCGGGACCCGGGCGCCAAGCAATGCTGCTGAGGCTGGGGTCGGAGACACTCGGCCGCCGGGTCCTCACCTGCGCCACGCCACGCCCGCCGCGACCAGCAGAGTGCCCGGATGTGGCGGCAGCCGCCGTTTGTTTTCATTCCGGGTGAGGCCAGCCCCGCCCCCGCCGCCGCTGCTGCCTTCGCCGCCGCCGCAGCTTGGAAAGAGGGTTGTGGGCGTGGCCAAGGCGAAGCGTGGGTACGGTTGTGTGGGCGTGGTTACCGCGGGGCGGAGCCGCGACGGGGCGGGGCTAAGTGGAGGCGGGGCTGGGCGAGGATGTGGCCTTGTGGGGCGAGGACCTGGGAGTTGGTGTCCGACGCCGCTCCAGGCTCAGGCTTCCAGGACCTCCCGCCCGGGCCCAGTTTGCCAGCCATCAAGAGGAAATGGATCCTGGCTTTGTTTCTCCAGAATCCTTGAAAGAGGCTGGGGGAAGGGTCGGGACCGTCCCAACCCTCATCTCATTCCTCAGCCTAGGCTGGACCCCCTCCCTAAACCAGCGGCTTTTCACCCTGCCCTCCACAATCCCACCAGGGGCTTCCCTGGGGTGAAATTAGGCTACTTCCCGGGAATTTCCTCCCCCATGCTGTCCACGGCCACTAGGGACCACAAGACCTAGGGAGCTCTGCCTACTTCCAAGGTCCTATTCCCAAGGCTGTGTTCAGCAGTGAAGCTTCTATTTTATTATCAGTTATTGCTGCTAATCTCTTACTGTGCCTAATAAATTAAACTTTTTCTTAGGTATGTATGTATAGGAAAAATGTAGTGTGTATATATATAATATACAGATATATATATAAAATGGGGTGCAGTACTATCCGAAGTTTCAGGCATCCACTGTGGGTCTTGGGACATACCATCTGTGTGTGGATAAGAGGGGACTGCTGTAACCTTGCAGTGACCAATCCGTTTTTCGTTCCCTGTTGCTGCTTTCTTTAGCCCTTTTCTACCTATAAAGCCCACCTCCTCTGCCCAGCTCATTGGAGCACCGTTTCTAAATTTTTAGAGAAGATGCCATCCTGATTCATGAATCAATAAAAACCAATAGATTTTTAATCTAAATTTGTGGTAATTTTGACTTCTGACAAAGGGATATCAAATAACTGTACAACCGCACCAGACCAATCTGATTCACCTTTTATATACCCAAGTTGTGAGTTGTTTTTCAGTTGCACGGACTCCCAGATGGAAGGTTTCACACGTAAACTGAGGATGCCCAGATGAACCAAGCATGCAACCAGGGGCAGAACCTGAGAGCTCAGATCAAAGCAGAGACTGAATTAAGAAATGGGCACTACATGGTGAGATCCAGAATGCAATCAGATCAAGCCCTGGCGTCACCCCATGGCAGGGTCCAGTCAGATGAGCATCCCAGCATCACCTCATCGCAAAATCTAATCCGATCATGCGTCATTACCCTATGCTTATAAAACCCAACCCAGCCCCCAGCTCAAGGAGACAGAGCTGAGGGTTTCCTCATGTCTCCTTGACAGTCAATTCACAGTAAAGCCTTTCTTTTCTCAAAAGCCAGTGCCGTGGTGTTGGCTTCTAGCACATCAGAAACAAGCCCGTTGATTGCTCAGTAGCAATTGCAGCAAGGTAGAAGGACAACAGAATCTGTTCTGACATTGTTTTCTGAGGGCTTTCTCTGAGATGAGTAACAAAGATAGTTTCACTTTTACATTTACATAGTAGACTACCAGGAAATTGAATGTCCATGCTCAGATGTGATAGAGCAGCTTGCAGTAGACCAAGCCTCCCACTAACAACTAGAAAAGCCAGAAAGCAAAGTCAGAAAACATCTGTTTGAAGGCAGTGGAAGCTGCTGAGGCAAGAATGGGGGGACTTGATATTCCAGAGAATGAGGAAACTTCAAGGAGTGAGCTAATGTCTGCAGGGGCTTGTATTGGTGTGTGAGGGCTTTTGCCAGTTCTGAATACAAGCATGAGGCTGAGAATTTAGACTTTGAAACCACAGAGGGCCATTGCTGGGGACAGAAAACCAACACAGCTTTTGCAGAGATGTAGGGGGAAATTCCAAGGACAATTGCTGAATTCAAGGCTTGTATGGGGCAAGAAACTGAAATGTAAATGGAAGGCCTCTGAAAGCAGAAGTTTTTGATAGACTTGCAAAACAAAGATTCGAGTCTGAGATCTGCTAGGGTGGTGGCGGAAGTGGGTTGCTGCAGAGCCTACACCATGTTCCCAGTTGGAAACTGGAGGGCAAAGGTAGCTTGAACCCTACCAGAACCTCAGCCCAGCCTTCCCTCCACGCAGTCCCCAATTGGATTAAGGTTATTGGCCACTCCTCTCTTTGGTTTTGTGGAGGAAAGGGAAAAACCCTCCTGAGAGAATGATAACATTCTCTACAAAAGTTGTAGAAGCCTCTACAACTTTTTAGAAGCTATATTTGGCATCTCATTAAAAAGTTATTAGATAAAAAAAGAAAAAGACAATAGAAACAGACCCACAGATGAGTCAGATATTGGAGTTGCCTGATTAAAATAACTATGATGAACATTTTCAAGAAAACAGAGAAAAAGATGAAAATTTTCACCTGAGTATTGAAATCTATAAAAATAAATCAAATGAAAACTCTAGAGGTGAAAAGTATAATAAATGAGGCTGTGAACTCTGGATGTTAGACAAAACTAAAGACACGATTAGTGAACTGCAGGCAAATCAGTAGAAAATATCCAAACTGAAGAATAGAAGGAAAGAATGGAAAATACAGAAACAAGCATTAGAGACACATGGGACATGATGAAAAGGTCTACCAGGTATTCAGTTTCCTAGAAAAAGAGAGAATGGGGCAGAAACAATATTTGAAAAGATAGTAACCAAGAGTCCAAGTTTCGCAAAACTGATGAAAGACATCAAATTACAAATTCTGTAAGTTCTATGACTCCTAAGTAGGATGAATACAAAATCAGCCACAGCCAGTGCATTCTAGTAGAACCACTGAAAACCAAGGAAAAAGATAAAATCTTAAAAGGTGCCAGGGCCAGGTGCGCTGGCTCACGCCTGTAATCCCAGCACTTTGGGAGGCTGAGGTGAGTGGATCGCCTGAGGTCAGGAGTTCGAGATGAGCTTGCAGAATATGGTGAAATCCTGTTTCTACTAAAAATACAAAACTCAGCTGGCTGTGGTGGAGGGCGCCTGTCATCCCAGCTACTTGGAAGGCTGAGGCAGGAGAATCGCTGGAACCTGGGAGATGGAGGTTGCAGTGAGCAAAGATTGCACCATTGCACTCCAGCCTGGGCAACAGATTGAGAATCCGTCTCAAAAAAAAAAAAAAAAAAAAAATTAATTTAATTTTTAAAAAAATGGTGCCAGGGGAAAAGATGCATTGCCTTTTAAGATTGTCAGCTGACTTCAGAAACAATAAATCCAGAAGACAATGGAATGGCATCTTTAATGTGCTAAAAGAAAATACAAATATTTAGTTCAACATTCCTTAATATTTTAGGCAATAAGATTTATTGAGAACACAGAAATGGTGCAGACTTCTGCTTTTATCTTTGTCATGCATATGTGATGCCTTCTGGAATTAAGTTTAAAAAAGCAAAAGAAGTAAGTTATTCTGGCATCCCATGGAGGTTTCTCAAATGGTAAGCCTACAGTGATGATTAGCCACCTTCTTGCTTCCAAGGTCACCTTAGTTTTTATTCACCCTTAAACTTAAAATCACATGACTAATATTGTATATCGAATTCTTTTTAACATTAAAAGGGGTTAAAAAACAAACACAGATAAAACACAAACAGATGATCCTGAACTTAATTCGGTAATACTAATACCATGGTTTTATTTATTTTATCATCTCTCTCCTTATTTTTTTATCTTGTTAGAGTAAGTATATCACCTACCCAACTATTGAGACAAATGAACCTGCGTTTAAAAATTTGGAACAGAATATGTCAGAAACTCAAAACCAGGACACGAAGTTTGAGGACTGATTACATGCTTCCCAAATGATTCTACCTGAATCACAGGTGAGAAGGCCAAGCCCTTTCTCACAGTGACTATGGCAACAGGAGTTCATGACCTCCACTGAGATAAGGCATCCTAGCCCATGTTTCCTAGGAATCAGAGTAATCCTCCTATGCAATTATCTTGTAACTTCTTTTAGCTTCTGTCATCTGTTGGGGTGACTGAAATTCTGGATTCCCAATCAGATGGGAACAACTTTTCCTCACCACTTACTTGATTTCTCTTTCTTCCATGTTCTTCATATCCAACTAAGATGCTGAATAAAATTACTATGTCTCCAAACAGCATGTTAAAAAATTATTTATGGGCTAGGCGCAGTGGCTCACGCCTGTAATCCCAGCACTTTGGGAGGCCAAGGTGGGCAGATCACGAGGTCAAGAGATTGAAACCATCCTGGCTAACATGGTGAAACCCCATCTTTACAAAAAATACAAAAATTAGCTGGGTGTGGTGGTGCATGCCTGTAGTCCCAGCTACTTGGGAGGCTGAGGCAGGAGAATCACTTGAACCCAGAGGCAGAGGTTGCAGTGAGCTGAGATCGTGCCACTGCACTCCAGCCTGGTGACAGAGCGAAAATCTGTCTCAAAAAAAAAAAAAAAAAAAAAAATATATATATATATAAAATTTATGACACTTGTTAAAGAAGGCCATTCAAAGAGGCCATGACAATATGTATAGGGACCCCTGCAACAGGTCTTGCAGTGGGGGAGAGAGACTGGACTCAACTCCAAGTCCAATTAGGACATGTGGGAATTTATAATCAAGGAACAAGAAGGGCAGAAGGGGGGTCAGTGTATGAAAAATCAAAAGAAATATGAAGGAGAAGGGGCTTCTGGCTAAAATGACTTGATACCGTTGCTGAAGGCAGGCCAGGGTGATCAGATATAAGATAAAAGGATCAGATACAAACGATGAGGGCCTTCTCTCAACTGACTTGGCAAAGTTCTTGCTCTAACCGGATTCTACAAGAAGAGAGAGGAGCTCAAGGCTGGGCCTAATCAGAAAGGACTCAGGAGACTGACTAAAGTTTGGTCAGAAGAGAGAGTCTTTGTCAAGGGTTCCTAGTAAAATAGAAAACCCGCCAGACTGAAAGTGTGAGTCATCGTTCAAATTCCCCAAAAACTCCAGTTGATAACCACTCCCCAGAAATTCCCATTTATAAATAGGAAAGTCAAGAATTAACTTGTTTTCTTTTTAAATCCACTTCCCCATGTACAAAAGAATTAGTTTACCACAACTAAATCCAAAGCATATACGGTCATCCCTTCGTAACTATGGGAGTTTGTTCCAGAACCACCTACAGATACCAAAATCCTCAAATGCTCAAGTCTCTGATATGTAAGGGCATAATATTTGCATATAACCTATGCACATCCTCCTTATACTTTAAGTCACTTCCAGATCACTTATAATACCTAATACAATGCCTACACACCACTTCGTTCCTGTGGATTCAGCGTAGTACTCAGCATGCAGCTAATTCCAGTTTTGCTTTTGGGAACTTTATAGAATTTTTTTTTTTCCTGGATATTTTCAATCTGCAATTGGTTGAATCCATGGATGCAGAACACACAGACATGGAAGGCTGACTGTATCATTCTGATCAAAGCAACTATCAATAAAGAGGAACCGCCAAAACTACCTGTTACTTTTCACTCTTCGAACAGGAATTGATAATACTCAGCATTAAATTTTGCTATCGTGCAGAGGGTGTTTAAGGAGTTTCTAATTTTACTCCAGCAGAAGTAAAGTTGGTTAAGTAGAAGTTCCTTGATTCTTTATTACCACAAAACCCATGCCAGGCTCTTGGCCACTGCCTGGGAGTCAGGAAAACCACACACACAGGGGCTTTGACCACCCTTCAATTCTTCCATTGCTGCTAGGAAAACAGCATGGGATTCAGCCCACTGAGCTGACCATGTTTTCACCTTCTTTGATCAGAGTGGCATCTCTCCAAATAGGATGTTGTTCATTCGCATTGGAACTGCCATCCACAAACCTGGCAGCTTTTTCCTGGTCAACTGAGATGAGTCCCTTTGACTCTCCCTTTTGCCTTTCCCCAGTCTCTTATTAATTAACCTAATGTTTTTTTATCAGCGTCTGTAAGACCCATGAGGGGAAGCCAAGATAGCAATGTGGATAAAACTTCCTAAACTGTCTTTTGGTTTTTGTCAATAAAGTTATATGGAGCATCCACATTAAAAGGGCCCCCTTAACCTTAACAGCATTTACCATGACCTGAGTAATGGGCCTCTTCAGCGAGTGAACATCCTAATCATCAAAAAGCCAGTTCCGCATCACATGCATATGAAGCATATGAGCTGCTTTGCCCGGGGTGTTTCACTTGGCATTTATAGGACCTGTAATCTCCAGACAGGTCCTTCCTGCCTGCTGCACAGACAAAATCAATTCACTGAGACAGCGGCACTGCAGTAAAGAAAGAGATTAATTGATGCGAGGCCAGCCATGCCACCTGGAGAGACAGAGTGATCGCTCAGATTAGTCTCCCTGAAGGTTTAGAGGTTAGGGGTTTTCTGGGATAGTTTGGTGGGCAAGGGGCTAGGAAATGGGTGCTGCTGATTGGTGGGGGATGCAATCATTGGCAAGGGTGGGGCCACAGGACAGGTTGGGTCATGAGTCACAAGTCCACTTCTGGGTGAGATCAGTCAGTTGCTAGAATGCAAAAGTCTGAAAAATATCTCAAAAGACCAATCTTAGGTTCTATAATAGTGATGTTAGCTACAGGAGTAATTGGG
Organism: Hylobates moloch; assembly: GCF_009828535.3. NCBI lineage: Eukaryota > Metazoa > Chordata > Mammalia > Primates > Hylobatidae > Hylobates > Hylobates moloch. Next base: position 231,674,603 of record NW_026652276.1, on the reverse strand, counting down.
GAAGTTACAAATCATGTGTCCTGAGAACAATGCCTGGTTATCATTTAACTGTGCCTACATCTTAGCAGAATTCAAGCCCATCTCATAAACCTAACCTGGTAGTCTTTCATTAGTTTTAGAAAGATGACTTAGTTTTGGAAAGGCCTATTATCATCCTTGCTTTAAGGTTAAACTGTAAACTAAATTCTTCCCAAAATTAGCTTGGCCTACACCCAGGAATGACTGAGGACAGCTTGGAAGTCAGAAGCAAGATGGAGTCAACTACGTCAGATTTCTCTTACTCTTATAATTTTGCAAAGGTGGTTTCGGGGAGAAACGAACAATTCCTCTTTACAGGGTAAGCAGAACTTACAGTGGCTTTTATCCAGTCCAGCAGGCTGTATTCCATTGGGAATAACCTGCTGTGTGTCTGCATCCCATACAACCATCTGTGATTGTTCTATAGTGAGCTGTGGGTTCGGCATCCACTCAAAATGCTCTTCCACCCGGCATCACTGAAAACTAAAGAAAGCGCCCCCAAATTAGTTACTCTCACGATCCATTTTAGTAAATGTTCTTCAGGAAGCCGATGATGCCAATCCACAACACGAAGCAATTCCTCCACACTATACCTTCTGGTTTCAGTAGTTTCTTGCTGTTGCTTTTCCCCCACATTGACTACCTTAGTAACCACAGGCCTTAGAGGTACTTCCTGTTGTCCCTGAATAATTTTCCCGTTGGAAGTAGCTTTGACGCTGATGGCCAGACCTCAGACTCAACTAAAATGTGAGCTTGATTCAGTATCAAGGTCCCCGCCAGCACTCTCTTTTAATTTCATTTTAGCTGTTACAGATAATAATTACCTAGGAATTGAGTATTTGCCATTTTCTTATTAGCTTGCATTTTTTTCTCCCCCCTTTCCTCTCTCTCTTTCTTTTCTTTTTTCTTTTTCTTTTTTTTTTTTTTTTGAAACGGAGTCTCACTCTGTCGCCAGGCTGGAGTGCAGTGGCGTGATCTCAGCTCACTGAAACCTCTGCCTCCTGGGTTCAGGCGATTCTCCTGCCTCGGCCTCCCGAGTAATTGGGACTACAGGTGCCTGCCACCACGCCCGGTTAATGTTTTGTACTTTTAGTAGAGATGGGGTCTCACCGTGTTAGCCAGGATGGTGTCGATTTCCTGACCTCATGATCCGCCCGCCTTGGCCTCCCAAAGTGCTGGGATTACTGGCATGAGCCACCGCGCCCAGCCTCTTTTCTTTTTTCTTTCCAGACAAGGTCTCACTCTGTTGCCCAGGCTGGAGTGCAGTGCCATGATCATGGCTCACTGAGGCCTTGAACTCCTGGACTCCAGAGGTCCTCTCGCTTCAGACTCCCTAGTAGCTGGGACGACAAGTGCATGCCACCATGCCTGACTAGCTTGCATTTCTTTATGCTCCCAGTGAACCAACTCCCTGGAAGTTAGATCCATCCTTGTGTTTTACTAACTTTTATCTTTGGTAGCTTATTGCAGCACAGCTGCTGCCCCATGCTTATGGAGCCATCCAGGAATCAAAGCTTCCTCATCCCCCACCCTTTTATCCTTTTTCTTCTCAAACCACATGTTTCTGTGAATACCAAGTCCTACTTTTGACACCAATTCTGAGACTATAGGGAAAAAACAAATTCAGTTTCTCCTAGAGTCTCTTTCAACAATCAACACAGAAGACGTCTGTGACCACACCAATCAAGCAGTCAGTTCTGCAGGAGACACCAGTTGGCTGTCCTAATTCATTCAATTCTTGCACTTATTTACCTGGAGATGGTATCAGATCCCACGAGTTGAGGGCTCAGACTCCAAGACTGCCCCCGTCATTTACAATGCCAATTCACAAGCCCCAGGCTGTTTTACCTGTGCTTCTGACTGAGCAGCTCTAAACTGAGGTTCCCACAACCCCCTCGTTAGGTTTAATTATTTTGCTGGAGCATCTCACAGAACTCAGGGAGACACACACTTACATTTGCTGATCTATTATAAAGGATATTACGTGGATGCTGATGAACACCAGACGACCAGATGGATTGGATAAGAAATGCGGGAAGGGGTGCGGAGCTTCCTTGACCTCTCTGGGCTCTCCACCCTTCAGGAATCTTCATGTGTTCAGCTATCTGGACACTCTCTGAACCTGGTTCTGTTGGGTTTTTAGAGAAACTGCATTACACAGTCATGATTGATTAAATCATTGGCCTTTGGTGATCAACTTGACCTTCAGTCCCATTGCCTTCCCCCAAGATTGGGGAAGTGGGGCTGTAAAGTCTCAACTCTTTAATTAGGCCTTGGTGTTTCCTGTGACCAGCCCTATCCTGATGCTACCTAGGAGCTGCCAGCCATCAGCCAACTCATTACCATAAAAACACATCACCTTGGAGATTGCAAGCATTTTAGAAGTTGTATACCAGGAAATGGGGACAAAGACCAAATATGTATTTCACAATATCACACCATAGCAACAAAAAGAAACAAATTAGGAAGAATTCTTCACCTCAAGCAGGGCGCGGTGGCTCAAGCCTGTAATCCCAGCACTTTGGAAGGCCGAGGCGGGCGGATCACGAGGTCAGGAGATGGAGACCATCCTGGCTAACACGGTGAAACCCCCGTCTCTACTAAAAATACAAAAAAATAGCTGGGCGTGGTGGCAGGCGCCTGTAGTCCCCACTACTCGGGAGGCTGAGGCAGGAGAATGGCGTGAACCCAGGAGGCGGAGTTTGCAGTGAGCTGAGATCGTGCCACTGTGCTCCAGCCTGGGTGACAGAGCAAGACTCCATCTCAAAAAAAAAAAAAAAATTGCTATTGGAGCCATTAAATTTCAGTGTTGGGAATAAGATAAAGGAGGCAAGATAATAAAATATAGCCAGAACAGTAAAAGCTGAATTATTGGGTCAGGAGTATGTACATTGTGATTTTTTTCTTCTTTTTTTTTTGAGACAGAGTCTTGCTCTTGTTCCCCAGGCTGGAGGGCAATGGTGTGATCTCGGCTCACTGCAACCTCCGCCTCCCAGGTTCAAGCAATTTCCTGCCTCAGCCTCCCAATTAGCTAGGACTACAGGCACCCACCAGCATGCCTGGCTAATTTTTGTATTTTTAGTAGAGATGGGGTTTCACCATGTTGGCCAGGCTGGTCTTGAACTCCTGACCTCAAGTGATCCGCCTGCCTCAGCCTCCCAAAGTGCTGGGATTACAGGCATGAGCCACCATGCCTGGCCTACATTCTGATTTTGATAGATACTGTTTATATTGCCCTTCAAGGAATTGTACCAATTTAACCTCCTACAAGTAATGTGTGAGGGTGCTTTTTCCATATTGCCTTGTCATTACAGCATGTTATCAAATTTTTTCCAGCTTGATAAGTAAAAAGTGGTATCTTGGTGTAGTTTTAATTTATATTTGTCTCCTTATGAGTGAGGTTAAGTAATTTTTCATGTTTATGAATTATTTCTATTTCCTTTTCAGTGAATCATATTTTCTTAGTCTTTGCCCAGTTTTCTATTTTGTTTTTGTCTTATTGAATTATAAGAGCTCTTTACATATTAAAGAGATTTATCTATAATGTAAGTTGGCAATATTTCCCCCCATTTTGCCATTTGTCTTTTGCCTTTGCTTATAATTTTTAAACACAGATTTTTCAAAATGTAAAATTTATCTTTTGTTTTGTTTTATGGTTCCTGGATATTGTCTAAGTTAAAAAAAAAAAAAAAAAGCTTTCTTCTCTTCTTCTAGAACATTTGTGGTGAAACAGCATAGTTGTCTGTGGTAAATACCTGGGGTTCATTGTCTCACACCAAGAAGATTAAGGACATGGACACACACAAGGAGTGAGTATAAGAGCAGAGGTTTAATAGGCAAAAGAAAGAAAAGGCCCCTCTCTCTCCCTGGAGAGAGAGAGGGGCTCCTGAAAGGGAAAAACCAGCCTGTGGCATATAGCACCAGATTTTATAGGCAGGCTTGAGGAGTGGTGTCTGATTTACATAGAGCCCACAGATTGGTTCAACCAGGTGTGACAATTACATAGCATGCAGGGAAGGCTGGTTGCTCCACCCTAATCTTATTATGCAAATGGAGTCTTTGCCTGGCCAGCTCCATATTGTCTTCTCCTTGCTGTACACATGGTTTGGCAAAGACAGGGAAAGACGGAACTGTCATTTTGAACATTCCTAGTCCCAGGAAGCCTTTTCCTATTGGCACAACTGCCAGCATTCACCTGTTCAGGCTTCAGGTTACTTGTCTATGTCTGCAGCTTGACTTTCCACTGCTCCTTGTTAGAAAAGAAAATGATTTTAGGGCTGTTTTTCATTAAAAGGAAAACCTTACCAAGGACTCCCATACCCTCACTATCTGCCTGAATAATGTCTTCTTAACTCCCCTATCAGTGGTTTCATTTTTTACACTATAATCTTTGTCATCTGGAATTCATCCTGGTGAACTGTGTGAGATACGGATCAAACTTTGCTTTTACCCAGATAGTTATTCAGTTGTCTCTACTACTTGCTGCTGCTGTTGTTGTTTTGAGAAAGAGTCTCACTCTGTTGCCCAGGCAGGAGTGCAGTGGCACAGTCATAGCTCACTGCAACCTCTGCCTGCTGGGCTTAAGCAATCCTTCTATTTCAGCCTCCTGAGTAGCTGGGACTATAGGTGTGTGCCACCACACCTGGCTTTTTTTTTTTTTTTTTGAGATGGAGTCTCACTCTGTCACCCAGACTGGAGTGCAGTGGTGTGATCTCGGCTCACTGCAACCTCTGCCTTCCAAATTCAAGCGATTCTCATGCCTCAGCCTCCTGAGTATCTGGGACTACAGGCATACCCGACCATGCCTGGCTAATTTTTGTATTTTTAGTAGAGACGAGGTTTCACCATGTTGGCCAGGCTGGTTTCGAACTCCTGACCTCAAGTGATCCACCTGCCTCGGCCTCCCAAAGTGCTGGGATTACAGGTGTGAGTCACCACGCCCAGCTGATTTTTGTATTTTTTGTAGAGATGGGGTTTCACCATGGTGCCCAGAGTGGTCTCAAACTCATAAGCTCAAGTCATCTTCCCACTTCGGCCTCCCAAAGTGCTGGGATTATGAGCACGAGCCACTGTGCCCAGCCTATACTCTTTATCAAATAGACCAACTTTTCTCCATTGATTTAAGATGCCACCTTTATCATATACTAAATGTCCTGCATGCATCATAAGCCTCTCTATCCCAGGATTATGAATGCAAATTGCTCCCATTAGAAAAAGTGAAGGCTGGCTGCAGTGGCTCACACCTGTAATCCCAGCACTTTGGGAGGCCAAGGCTGGCAGATCACTGAGGTCAGGAGTTTGAGACCAATCTGGCCAACATAGTGAAACCCCGTCTCTACTAAAAATGCAAAAATTAGCCAGGCGTGGTGGCACGCGCCTGTAATCCCAGCTACTCAGGAGGCTGAGGCAGGAGAATCGCTTGAACCCAGGAGACAGAGGTTGCAGTGAGCCGAGATCTCACCATTGCACTCCAGCCTGGGCAACAGAAGGAGACTCTGTCTCAAAACAATAAATAAATAAAAATAAAAACAAAAACTTACAAGTCCATAAAACAGTGATTACCCTTATTACATGCAGTACACTCTGATTATTTTTATTCAATTACATCTTCTTTAAAAAATGCTACTTGACAACTGTCTTAGTCTGTTTACCACAGACTAGATAATTTATAACATACCATAGAGTGGGTAATTTGTAGAGAAAAGAGATTTATTTGGCTCATGTTTCTAGAGTCTAAGAAGTCTAAGAAATACCACCAGCATCTTCTCAGCACCTGGCAAGGGCCTTCATGCTGTGTCGTCCCAAGATGGAGGGTGGAAGGGCAAGTGAGTGCGAGAGAGAAGGAGCGGGCTGAATTCACTCTTATAACAACTACTGTTGCAATAACAAACCCACTCCCGCAACAATGACATTAACTCATTGATGAGGGTAGAGCCCTCGTGGCCTAATCACCTGGTAACAGTCCCACTCTCTATATTGTTACAATGGCAATGGCATTTCAACGCGAGTTTTGGAGGGGTCATTTAACCATAGTAAGAACCACCCCACTGATTTCAAGTCTGCGAGTAAATGGTTAACGCAACCTTTTCTCCTTCTGCAAAGGAATTTAACCATTGTTTAACTTTCTTTTTTTTTTTTTTTTTTTTTTTTGAGACGGAGTCTTGCTCTGTCTCCCAGGCTGGAGTGCAGTGGCGCAATCTCGGCTCACTGCAACCTCCGCCTCCCGGGTTCACGCCATTCTCCTGCCTCAGCCTCTCCGAGTAGCTGTGTGACTACAGGCGCCCGCCACCAAGCCCGGCTAATTTTTTGTATTTTTAGTAGAGACGGGGTTTCATCATGGTCTCGATCTCCTGACCTCGTGATCTGCCCGCCTAGACCTCCCAAAGTGCTGGGATTACAAGCGTGAGCCACCCCACCCGGCCCATTGTTTAACTTTCTAGACCTTTCCTTTGGAAACCTGATAAAGGTAGAATGTGAGCTTTGTTATTAAGGGACATTGTTTATGATTAAATAACCCCTGGCTGGTTAATTGCACCTGGACTACAAGGAACTATAAGTATATTATAGAGACCTAGTGGGGACTCCACACCTCAGGTGTCCCTGCATGTACTAACTTTTACAATTAAGTATGTGCTGTGCAGATACCAGGAAGCTATGGTATTCTTACAAGAGCTATGTCTGTGTAGGTCATGAGACTTCCAAGTCAGGACGGCTCTTGAACCCATCTGATGTGAGTCTCATTTCCTTGAACCTGTGCCAAATCACCTGGGGTGCCACATCACCTGGGGTTCTCCAGGAGAACACCTGGAGAACAGTGTGGATGTCTCCATAGACTGCTGTAATGATTGCTACTGTTGAAGAATACTCCACACTGCCCTGTGGTCTGTTTCAGGCAATTTGGGCTGCTGTAACAAAAATACCTTAAACTGGGGAATTTATAAACAACAGGAACATATTTATCACAGTTCTGGAGGCTGAGAAGTCTAAGATCAAGGCACTGGCAGATTTGTTGTCTGGTGAGGGCCCATTTCCTAATTCACAGATCGCATCTTCCCACTGTGTCCCCACATGATGGAAGGGGTGAGAGGTCTCTCTCTGGCCTCTTTTATAAGGGCGCTAATCGCATTCATGAGAGCTCTGCCTAAGCTCGCGCAAAGACCCTACCTCCCAGCATCATCACCTTGGGGGTTAGGCTTCAACATATGAATTTTGGGAGAACTCAAACATTCAGACCATGTCACTGTCCCATATCCTTCTACAAGAATTTAATGCCATATATGACTATGACAGTCTTGTGAGTCTGACTGTTTTAGCTGACCCACATGTCAACATCAGAAGTCACCTTGGAGGATGTCCAAAGCCTAATAGTCCATGACCTATGGTTAGAAAAATACTGTCTGGCTAAATGTGTATATATGAGGGGCCTGCAAAAAGTTCATGGGCAATGTATTATTACAAAAAAAGCTATGCATAAATTTCAAAAATTTTTTGCACCAAAATAACCTTGCACTGATCTGTTATAACATGTCTGAACAGAGTCTAGTTTGAGGCACTAAGAAGGATAAGACATCAGTTTTAAAAGAGACCCTATCAGGGCAACATTAATTCTGCTAAAATTGAAGCAAGAACAAACATCAAGTTTGTAGTGAAGCTTGAATGGAAGAATGGTGAAATCATTGAACCTTTACAAAAAGCTTATGGCAACAATGGGAAAATCAACAGTTTACAATGGATAACTCATTTTAAGAAGGTACCAAACGATGCTGAAGATGAAGCCTGGAGTGGCAGACCATCCACTTTCATTTATGAGGAAAACGTTCATCTTGTTTGTGCCCTAGTTGAAGAGGATCAACAATAACAGCAGAAACAACAGCCATGGACGTCTCCATTGATTCAGCTTACACAATCCTGCTGGAAAAATCAAAGTCGAGCAAACTTTCCACTCAATCGGTGCCAAAACTATTGCAACCAGATCAGCTACAGACAAGAGCAGAGCTTTCAATGGAAATTTTAAACAATTAGGATCAAGATTCTGAAGCATTTCTTTGAACGATGGTAACAGGAGATGAAACTTGCCTTTGCCAGTACAATCCTGAAGACAAAGCACAATCAAAGCAATGGCTACCAAGAGGTGGAAGTGGTCCAGTCACAGCAAAAGCAGGCTGGTCAAGAGCAAATATCATGGCAACAGTTTTTTTGGATGCTCAAGGCATTTTGCTTGTTGACTTTCTGGAGAGCCAAAGAATAATATCATTTTATTATGAGTGTATTTTGAAAAAGTTAGCCAAAGCTTTAGCAAAAAAGCACCCAGGAAACCTTCACCAGAGAGTCCTTCTTCACCACAACAATGCTCCTGCTCCTTCCTTTTATCAAACAAGGGCAGTTTTGTGAGAGTTTCTGTGAGAAATCATTAGGCATTCACCTTACAGTCCTGATTTGGCTGCTTCTGACTTCTTTTTGTTTCCTAATCTTTAGGAAGATCTTTAAGATCTTTAAAGGACACCCATCTTTCTTCATTTAATAATGTGAAAAAGACTGTGTTGACGTGGTTAGATTCCCGGGACCCTCAGTTCTTAACAGATGGAATGAATGGCTTACAAAAGTGTCTTGAATTTGATGGAGCTGATATTGAGAAATAAAGTTTATTTTTTTAATTTTTATCTTTTAATTCCATTTTTCCATGAACTTTTTTTTTTTTTTGATGGAGTTTCGCTCTTATTGTCCAGGCTGGAGTGCAATGGCACGATCTCAGCTCACCACAACCTCCACCTCCCAGGTTCAAGCAATGCTCCCGCCTCAGCCTCCCAAGTAGCTGAGATTACAGGCACACACCACCACGCCCGGCTAATTTTTGTATTTTTAGTAGAGACAGGGTTTCACCATGTTGGTCAGGCTGGTCTCGAACTCCTGACATCGTGATCCGCCCACCTCAGCCTCCCAAAGTGCTAGGATTACAGGCATGAGCCACCATGCCCAGCCTTCTGCAAACTTTTTGAAGTCCCCTCATATACATAGAAGCTATAATGTTAGAGTACAAGACATGCAGTTTTTAGATTTTCTGCATACTACTGTCAAAGAACAAAATTACAACACATTTAAAAATTGTATTGGGTTTATTGCAATTCTAGAATCAGGCAACACTTCATTCCATAAAATAGAATAAATGTTCTGATGAGTTGAGCAGAAGAGGTTGTAGGCAGAGAAGAGGTTTGTAGGCAGAGAAAAGCGGCAGAAAGCAGAAGCAAAGAACAAATAGTGTATTCATTGTTTCAAAGCTACTTTTCCTATAAGGCAGGAACAGGGAGACAGATCAGAGAAAATAGCCGATTAGTTAACATCAGGTTACTTCGGGCTACTTCTCTTGCATAAAGATTGAAGCAGAGAGAATTACAGTATCATGCCGACTGAAGATTTAGCTGCTCTGTTTGCAAAGGTCAGATAACAATTGAGTTTGGATTTGGTGACTCAATTTTTATTTTTTTGGTTTGGTGACTCCATTTTGATTGATTTTTAGTCTGTCCTGTTGAGGCCTAGTGCAGAGCTTAGTCAAAAACAATTACTTCCTGTTGGGTGTGATGGCTCAATCCTGTAATCCTAGCACTTTGGGAGGTCAAGGCAGGCGGATCACTTGAGATCAGGAGTTAGAGACCAGCTTGACCAACATGGTGAAACCCCATCTCTACTAAAAATACAAAAATTAGCCAGGTGTGGTGGTGGGTGCCTGTAATCCCAGCTACTCAGGAGGCTGAAGCAGGAGAATCACTTGAACCCAGGCGGCAGAATTTGCAGTGAGCCAAGATCATGCCACTGTGCACCAGCCTAAGTGACAGAGTAAGACTTCATTAAAAAAAAAAATTACCTCATATAACTTTGATTTAATACTACCTTATAATTATTCAAAGTATATTAAATTATACTTTCAACTGTACTATTATAAGAATTTCCATTTCCCCAAATCCTCGCCAACACTTAAAATGATCAGTGTTTAATTTTTCCCATAATCTTTGGCTCTGAAATAAGTTGACTTGTTCTGAAGGAATTTGGAAACCTTTACTCCAGGGAATTGGATTTCCAGGGAATAGGATTTTTAAAAAATCTCTTTGCCTTCCTTTCATCCTCCAATTTGTTTCTCAAAATGACCTCATGTGTCTTACATGGTAGACAATAAATATAAGTTGTTGAATTGAAAATGTAAGCTTTATTTGCTGGAATGTGAGTAAACCAATATATCTGAACTGTAAAATTTTTTGTAGAAGAGGAACAGTAGGCAAGATGAATTGAGCAAGAGATTTCAGTTATACATAGCTTTGGCTGAGGTAAGAAGAATGAAAATACATATAGATGCAATGCAATCTCTATCAAAATACCAGCTGCCTTTTTCAGAGAAATTGACAGGCTGATCCTAAAATCCATATGGAAATGCAACAGACTCAGAATAGTCAGAACAATCTTGAAAAGGAACAAAGAACAAAAGAATCTTGAAAAAGGACACTTCCCAAGTTCAAAATTTACTGCAGAGCTACATTAATCAATACAGTATGAGACTGGTGTTAGCATAGGGATACAGAGAAATGGAAGAGATTTGAAATAAACCTTCACATTTATGGTCAATTGATTTTCAACAAAGTTGCCAACACAGTTCAATAAAGGAAAGAACCGTCTTTCCAACAAATGGTTCTGGGCTACCTGGATAGCCACATGCAAAAGATTGAAGTTGAACCCTACCTCATCTCATATACAAAAATTAACTCAAGATGGATTATAGATCTAAATAAAAGAGTTAAAACTATAAAACTCTTAGAAGAAAACAAATGAGTAAATCTTCATGATCTTGGGTAAGGAAGTAGTTTCTTAGCTATGGCACCAAAAGTACAAATGACAAAAGAAAAATTAGGCAAGTTGGACTTTATCAAAATTTAAAACTTTTGTGCTTCTAAGGACGTCATCAAGAAAATGAGAACACAGGCTGCGTGCTGTGGCTCATGCCTGTGATTCCAACACTTTGAGAGCTGAGGTGAGAGGATCACTTGAGCCCAGGAGTTTGAGATGAGCTTGAGCAACATAGTGAGATCCCATCTCTACAAAAAATTAAAAAATTAGCCAGCTGTGGTGGTGTATGCCTGTACTCCCAGCTACCTTGGAGGCTGAGGTGGGAGGATTGCTTGAACCCAGGAGGCTGAGGCTGCTGTGAGCCATGATTATGCCACTGCACTCCAGCCTAGGCACAGAGCAAGACTCTGTCTCAAAAAAAATGTGAAGACAATTCACTCTATGGGAAAAAATATTTGCAAATCATATATCTTAGCAGGGACTTAGATCCAGAATACACAAAGAACTCTAAAGATCAAACAGGCTGGGTGCGTCGGCTCACGCCTGTAATCCCAGCACTTTGGGAGGCTGAAGCGGGTGGATCACCTGAGGTCAGGAGCTCGAGACCAGCCTGGGCAACATGGTGAAACCCCGTCTCTACTAATAATACAAAAATTAGCTAGGTGTGGTGGCATGCACCTGTAATCCCAGCTACTCAGGAGGCTGATGTAGGAGAATTGCTTGAACCCAGGAGGTGGACATTGCAGTGAGTTGAGATCATGCCATTGCACTCCAGCCTGGTCAACAAGAGTGAAACTCTGTCTCAAAAAATAAAAATAAAGATCAAATAATAAAAAGCAAATAACCCAATTTTTTTAATATTCAAAGAATCTGAATAGACATTTCTCTATAGAAGACAATGGCCAACAAGCACATAAAAAGATGCCCAACATCATTAGCCATTAAGAAACTGGGAATCAAAATCACAATGAAATAACATTTTGCACTCCTTAGAATGGTTAGAATAAAAAAGAAAGATGATGGTGAAAATTCGGAGACATCAGAATCCTTAAACATTACTGGTAAGAACAAATTGGTACAGCTGCTATGAAAAACAGTTTGGCGTTTCTTCCAAAGGTTAAACAGAGAGTTACCATATGACCCACCAATTCCACTCCTAGTCATATGCCCCAGAGAATTGAAAACTTATGTTCTAACACACAAACTTGTACACTAATGTTCACAGCAGCATTATTCATAATAGTTAAAAAGTGAAAACTATCCAAATGCTCATTAACTGATTAATGGAATGCAATAATATTCCATGAAATGGAATATTACTCCACTGAAATTCCATATAATGGAATATTACTACATTATTCTTTTCCATACAATGGAATATTGTTTGGCAATAAAAAGGTATGAAGTACTGACACATTACTACATGAATTAACCTTTAAAACAGCAGAAGAAGCCGATCAAAAGAGACCACATTTTATATAATTCCATTATTATGCAATGTTCAGGCTAGGCAAATCCATAGAAACAGAAAGTAGATTACTGGTGCCAGGGATTGGGGGAGGTAATGGTGAGTGTGGGATGGAAAATTTCTAGATAATTAGTAATATTTTGCATTTATATTGAGTTTGCACAACATATTTTGGAAATAGAATTGGATCTGCTTGAGGGAGCACCTTGTCATTCCCTCAATAAAGCCTCCTCCTCTTCAGTACACAAGGCCTAGCAATTTTCAAAGAAAGGAGATATGTTACACATAATAACCGAAACTCCACTGAACATATGCTGATTAATATGTCTCTTAGAAAGCAGAAGCCACTTCAGACTTCTCCGGTATCCAGGCCCACTATTGTCATTGCTGGTTGCATTGCACTGAACCAGTTCCCCTATTCATCCTCTACATGTACCAGCCCTGAAGTCCTGACCACGTTTCCATTGCACAGTTCTTGGTGTTTTGCTCTCTCTCTTTTTGCTCTGGCTACAGTTGAATCCAGTTTGTCATTTCACACCTGGGTTCATTCCATAAGCTCTTGATTGTGTTATGGAATCCTTGAGGTGTTGCTTTTCTGGTCAGAAACCTGTGGCTCGTGGCCCCTTCGGCTGAGTTTTGCTCGAGCCCACTGGGCTCTTTCTGCCCACTCGGCCTGACTGGCTGCACTCAGCTCATGCCAGCAGCCTGGATCTCGTGCCTCCAAGGAAGACTGCAAGTCAGGTGTGGGGTGGCAAGGGGTGTGTGAGTGAGCATGAGGTCTGGCTGCTGCACAGTCAGATATGCTGGCTACTGCTGCAGGATGCACAGCTCCAGGTGCTGGCATGGGCACTGGCTCTCTGCAAAGCTGCAGCTGGACCAGGGGCACTGCAAGCAGCTTCCCTGGCTGGCACTGGGGAATAAAGTGGCACCTAGAAGCTTGGAGATGCCAGGAACCACAGGGCCCCAAAGAGGGAGTCACAGGTCTGGGCTCCCTGCAGGTCTGCAGCTCTTCTCTCCTTTCTGCCCACAACGTGGCAAGCAAGGGGCATATTTCAGTCTTGTTTGTGTTACAGGTCCTTTAGCCCTGCCATACAATGGGTCCTAAGTACTTGTCCTGTGACCAAAAGAATGAGGTACACTGATAAGTGGAGGGTAAGCAAAATGAGAGGAGCTTTATTGAGCAATAGAGCAGCCCAGGCTTCCACAGTGGGCAGCTCCTTTCCACAGCCAGGATGTCCCAATGAGTGTTCAGCTCTTAGCAGAGAGGAGACTCTGGAGTGAGAAGCTCCTCTCTGTAGGCAGGTTGTCCCATTGTTTCTGCAGCTCTTAGCAGAGAGGAGGCCCTAGAGTGGGTTGCTCCTCTCTACGGATAGGTCATCCCATTGTCTTCCCAGCTCTCAGAAGACAGGAGGCTCTGGAGTAGGCTGCCCCTCTCTGCAGGCAGGTTGTCCTGTCATCTTCCCAGCTCTCAGCAGAGAGAAGGAGTGGGTTACTCCTCTCTGCAGCTGGTCTTCCCAACATCTGCTTGAGTCTCAGCAGAGAGGAGGCCCTGGAGTGGGTAGCTCCTCTTTGCAGCTGGTCATCCCAACATCTGCTTGAGTCTCAGCAGAGAGGAGGCCCTGGAGTGGGTAGCTCCTCTCTGCAGCTGGTCATCCTGACATTTTTCTGCCCTCTGCTCTGCTCTAGCTGAGCCCAGGGCTTTTATGAGCCTCAGAGGGGAGGAAGTACATGCCAATTGGTCCATGGGCGGCCATGAGTGGGCCCAGAAAAGGCACAACAGCCCCCACTCCAGTCCATGGGGACTGGCAGCCCAGCCCTCAGCCTTCAGGCCTTCCCTGGCCTGAAGGTGGGGCCTCACCGGAGACCTGCCCCCTTCTGCCCAGGAGCCTGTCTGCCCCCTGCTGCTGTCCATGGAGCCCAGGCTGTTCATGCCAAGGGGCACCTGCAGGCCAGTACCAAACCTCCCTCAATCCCCACCTTGGCTTTCCCCCAGCAATGCTTGTTGGTGCCCAAAGTCCAGAGGGAGCTGAGGCAGCTTGGGGGGCTGGCATGTCAGTGGTACCCAAAAACCCCAGCCAGGCTGTGACAGTGCCCGGGCTTGGCCCCACATTGCTCCAAGATCGAAGCAGGTGCTGACAGCAGGTGGAATACAGGCAGTGGGAGCAGGAACTTCTGAGCCTGCAAGGGTCAGGGAGGCCTTCCCAGGCCCCCAAGAGCACATGGAGGCCTGGGTCCACAGCCCCAACTTGGGTGGCTGCAGCTGTGCCCAGGAGGGCAGGACTGCTGCCTGCTCCTGGCTTCTGTCAGCTCCTTGAATCCTGGGGCTGGGGATCCAGGTCCTCACTGGGCCCAGGCCAGTGTCTGGGGCAGGGGCAACACTGCCATGAGCTCCCCCTGTTACCCCGGTGATCAGAGGTGGCCCAGGGTAAAGTGGATCATGGGCCCCAGGCCTGGCTATCAGGAGCGTCAGGCTCAGCGGTCACCCCAACATGGGGTAGATCCCAGGGAAGCAGCCCCAGGCAGCCCTGCACAGAGCTTCCTCCTAAGGCACAGGAGCCCAGCACCTTCTATGGAGTGGGCCAGGTCCCTGAAGTGGGTGCCATTCCCACTTCTTGCCCCAGGCCCCTGAATTGTGGCCCCAGCTCTGCACACTGGGCCCAGCCCCTATGTTCCCTGTGCAAGTACAGCACTGCCCTGGGCCAGCTCCACCTCAACGGCCCTCTCTGCCCAACTGCACTGCTCCCCTGCTGGTGGGCAACCTGGCCCAGCCCCATCATGGTGGCCCCTAGGGCAGCAGGCTGCAAGGAGACTGTCTGTTTCCTCCCCAAACCCTCCCTGCAGTGGCCAGCATGATGGCAGTGGCCAGCATGATGGCAGTGGCCACTCCAGATGGCCTATCACTGCCCTCAATTATATGCCCTGCATCTGGTTTCTCCATGCATCTCATGGCTAAGCTCATCATCCTGGAATTGACTCTCACAAACTGGGCAAGCAATATCCAGGATCCTACAACCCCACTCTTCAAAATCTCACAAAAGTAGGACTAGTTAATTAGCATAAGTGAAGCTGTGCAAAGAACATTTCTTGGGTGGAGGAGGCGATCAGGAAAAGTGGATAATAATGATAGGCAGCAGCTACTGAGCACTTTGCATTTGCAATCCCACTGAATGCTTACAACAATGCACACAGGTAGGATCATTATTATCTCTGCTGAGGCAGAGCAGAAAGGAACTCACCCAGGTGGTCCAGGTCCCTGTTGAAGCAGTGTGTTTAGGACCTGTACCTTCAAGCTCCACATGTGACAGTGCTAGAGCTGGTCCAGGGATGGGCTTTGGGGTTTGGAAAGGATGGGGCCAACAGCCTCATCTGAGCAGAACTTCTGGGGTCAGAGATGTATTTGAAACCAGTGCAATTTTCCCATATAACTGATGTTTTTGGTCTCTTTTAAACAAGCATACAAGTTGACCCTCCCAGTCTTAAAATTTGAGAAAGTTACAGTTGTCTTATCTGAGTTCCTTTCTCAGGAAACCAACCACCAGGCCTCCCGGACAGTGTCAACAAACCAAAACTTACCAGATCCCCACCTCTGGACAATGAGATGCCAGACCTCTAACCTGTCATGATTGCCTAACAGACCACCTGCTGCCTGTTGATGGATTCCTCCTTCCTTATCATTTCTTAATTCCTGTTTTCTTGCATGTAGTTACATCTTTTTCCTGCTATATAAACCCCCTATTTTAGTTGGTCAGGGAAATGGATTTGAGACTGATTGCCCATCTCCTCGGCTATAGCACCTAATTAAAGCCTTCTTCTTTGGCAATACCTGTTGTCTCAGTGACTGGCTTTCTGTGCAGCGAACAGCAGGATGTAGACCAAGCTTGTCCAACCCACTTTATTTAGTTGTTGTTGTTGTTCTATTTTGTTTTGTTTTAGGCCTTTAACAGCCTGAAGCCATGGTTTTTAGTTTCTGTCTCCAGTGATAAGTGAAAAAGAGGGATGAGGAAGGGGCTTTACTGGCCCAACCAGAAACAAAAACTAAGAACCCATGACTGTATGTTTTCCCTTGGACATTTCTGACCTAGACCAAACCCCTGGCATTTCAGTAACATATTCAGTCACTCTTCCCTTCCCTGTCCACCTACAAAAGTCCCCACTAACCATCTCTCAAAGCTCTGCTCAGAACCTGTGCTCAACACCTGGGCTGCACCCTCGTTCTTAGAGCATTCACAAATTGCCCTTATATTTTATGCATACGTGTCTAGTTTCTTCACCTAGACGTAAGGACATAGGGACCAGATCATAGGTTTATTTGTGCTGTATAACAATATACTGTAATAAAAGTTATGTGAATGTGCTCCCTCTCTCTGTCAAAATACCTTATATCTTACTCAACTGTACTCACCTGTTTTTAGAATGTGGGTAACTAAAACCTTGGAAAGTGAAACATGGATAAGGGGGAACTACTGGCCTTTCCTTATAGGGTTAAAACCAAGGGAACTTCCTTATCACAAGAGCTAACCTGGCCCTTTCAGGGATTTAGTTACATGTCTCTCTTCTGATTTCTTAGAGGGTCAGATAAACAACTTAGTTTGTGTTTGGTGATGTGGAGCTTTAGCATGAGTGACTCCATTTTGCTTGTCTGTTGGGGTCTAGCACAGAAGCTCAGTCCAAACTGATGGCCTCCCATAAATTTTCTTTAATGCCCTGCAGTGTCTGAAGGCTTGTCATCAATAACTGAATCATGTTACATTCAGCTCAAGCAATTAAGGTGGTGGCCAGGTGCATTTAGCAAAACCCAACAACTATCATTTCAGAAAATACAGGTTTTTTTGTTTGTTTTTGTTTCTTTCCCAGAGGTGTGCAGTCCCTCTGGAGAAAGCATGTGTGCTGCAGGGAAAACCATGCACGGTGGACAGCATGGCCTTCCACCTGCATCACAGTCACATTCTGATTCCAGGCAGCTGTTTCACAACTCTGTAACCAACGGTAGGAAAAATAGGTTTACCCTCTACCTGCCACTCATTTCAATATTCCTTCACACCACATGACTCCACATGAATTTGTGCTTCTTGACTCCTCTCTGTTTTTTGTTTTTGTTTTTTGAGACAGGGTCTCACTCTCTCACTCAAGCTGGACTGCAGTGGTGTGATCTTGCTCACTGCAACCTCCATCTCCTGGGCTCAAGTGATTCTCATGCCTTAGCCTCCTGAGTAGCTGAGACCACAGGTGCAGGCCACCCTGCCTGGCTATTTTTTATTTTTTTATTTTTGGTCAAGACAGGGTTTCGCCAAGTTTCCCAGGCTGGTCTTGAACTCCTGAGCTCAAGCAATCCACCCATCTCAGCTTCCCAAAGGGCTAGGATTATAGGTGTGAGCCACTATGCCCAGCCTTGACTCCTCTTTTGAAATGGTTATATCATCTGCCTAGTTTCCACATGAATTAAATAAAACCCTTAACAGTATTCATTTTTAACTTGAAGAAGAGTCATGGTTTTACTTTTTTCCCTGAAATTTGTCTTTCAATGCTTCTGTGCCATGGACAACAGATAGCAGCTGTGCCTCCAGGCATCGTGCTTGTGGTTCAGACCAGAGGAAGCAGGGAGGGCAAAGAATGGAAAGCACTTGCCCACCAAGTCTGCCCATTTTTGTCAGGCAAACAATAGCTCGTCCAGAAGCCCCATCCCTTAGACTTCCTCACACCTGACTGCCTAGAAAAATGCCACATAGACGCTCCTAATTGCAAGGGATCTTGGGAAATCATTGCTTACCCACTACAGGAGAAAAAAAAAAAGGTAATCTATGAGTAAGGAAGAAGAGAATGGGCACTCAGTAGGCAACCAGGCTGCATCAGCAAGGACCCACTCCAGACAAAGCTTTAGACAGAGCTTCAGATGACCTCGCTCTTGTGTGCACATTCCGCCATCCTCCCATCCTCCCATCCGACCTCCTTACCCCCACCCATGTGCTTGTCTTGCGGCCATTAATGACCACGCTGCTGCAGCGTCTAAGTGATTTATCCTCATGTAGCAGATTTTTAGTGGGGTACCCCCAAAGGAGTAGTACAGAGGAGTCCGTGTTAGTGACAGAATTGCTGTCATCGGGACGGCTTGTAAGGGAGCTTTGGTGGGAGCTGGAAAAGAGGGGTGTCTTCCCTTCCTTCCCCACTCCGCCGGCCGATGCCTGGATTACCAGCAGATCCCACACCACCTGGATGCAAGGCTGGCCCAAGAGAAGATTTGCTGAATATCTTGAGAGTGCTATTTGATACATTTTTCTTACTTCTTCATTATTAAAATTGTTTTCAAATAATAAAATAAAATGAGAGAAGAAGAAAATGAGAAAATTATATTTTAGGTAATTTTCCTTACCTAAAATGGAACCATTATAACTTGTTGAAGTTTTCCAGAGTTTTCTTTCTAATAAGAACTTTTCTTAGAGTCATCATCCCAGGCGTGCAAATTTTTAACCTATTTTTTTAATTAATGTATCCTAAGCATATTTTATTTTATTTTATTTTATTTTATTTTATTTTATTTTGAGATGGAGTCTCGCTCTGTTGCCCAGGCTGGAGCGCAGTGGCAAATCTCAGCTCACTGCATCCTCTGCCTCCCGGGTTCAAGCTATTCTCCTGACTCAGCCTCCGAGTAGCTAGGATTACAGGCGCCCGCCACCACACCCAGCTAATTTTTTGTATTTTTAGTAGAGACGGGGTTTCACCATGTTGGCCAGGCTGGTCTCAAACTCCTGACCTCAAGTGATCTGCCCACCTTGGTCTCCTAAAGTGCTGGAATTACAGGCATGAGCCACTGTGTCCGGCCTTAAGCATCTTTTACGTTATTTCATACCTTCATTAATATAACTTCAGTAGCTACTGCATATCTCCCCAAGTGGACATAACCATAGATTAGTCAATTGTACGCTATTACTGGTCATTTAAGTTTGTGTTAGCTAGAAGACAGACTTACCTGTAATCCCAGCTACTTGGGAAGCTGAGGCACAGAATCACTTGAACCCAGGAGGAAGAGGCTGCAATGAGTTGAGACTGCACCACTGCACTCCAGCCTGGACGACAGACTGGAGTGAAATTAGCAAAAGCGCAGGAAGCATTGAATTTTTTTCTTTGAGACTCTGTCTCAGAAAAAAAAGTCTCACCGTCAACATCTATAATGATAAAGAAAAAGAACTAGAATCGATGTTTATAATGCGTCTTACTCTAGCACAGAGATACATAAGCTAGGAAATAAAAACAACTTCATTTACCTCATTGAGAGTTGCATTTCCAATAAAAATGTACTTTTTATGTTTAACAATTGTTAATTAGTTTGTCACATATTTATTCTGTTTTAATCAAATATCCATAATGGTGATGATAACTGTAACCAGAAGGTAACGTTTCCACACTTAGGGACCTGATCACAAAGGTACTGCTTCCTTCAATTTCAATGTATAAACGTATTTTCGTTGCTGAGAAGTATGAGAGGTACAAGCCATATGACTTTCACACATACCATATATTAGGATAAAAGTTTGTGAGGGAGGTGGATGGAAAGAATGGTTAAAAAACTCATTTATGTATGTTTAAATGGTGGGTGTCAGAGTGCTACGATGCCTACATATCACTGAACACACAGCCAAGAGTCACATGTTTTATTTTCAAAATATTAATATTTTTAATAATCTGGAAGTTGCATGCCTTTCAGCCATTGAACCTGGAGGAAAATTTTTAGATGCAAAATGGAAAACTGTGAGGACACAGCTGTTAAGAATTGAGCAGTACCCCACCTGCCTCGGGATCTTCCTGAGTCTAGGACTCCCTCTGGTGGTGAGATTCAGAATTTGTGTCAGATCACAGCCCCGGAGATCTGCCTAGCAAGAATTAAAAGCACCACGTTCTGCAAGCCAACCCCTTCTTGGTGTGTTTCCTGGAATAGTCACTATACTTTTTTTTTTTTTTTTCATTTTTGAAACAGAGTTTCTCTCTGCACCCAGGCTGGAGCGCAGTGGTGCGATCTCGGCTCATTGCAACCTCTGCCTCCAGGATTCAAGCGATTCTCCTGCCTCAGCCTCCCGAGTAGCTGGGACTACATGCATACGCCACTAATTCTTGTATTTTTAGTAGAGACGGGTTTTCACCATGTTGGCCAGGCTGGTCTCGAACTCCTGACCTTAAATGATCAGCCTGCCTCGGCCTCCCAAAGTGCTGGGATTACAAGCGTGGGCCACCGTGTCCGGCCTGTCACTATAAAATTTGACCATATTGGCCCTCTAAGCCCAGAACCTTGAGAGAATAGCACACCGCACACGTCACCAAGCCAGATCCTCCATGGTCATTCATTAACTTGACAGACGTCTACTGAGCACCCACTATGGGCCAGGCACCCATTTCTAAAAGCCCTCTGTATCTCTAAGAAGTGTGAAGAAGTTCCTAAACAAAAGAGGAACCAACACGAATTAACAACCACAGAAATTCACCAAAAAATTAAAGTGACCCACAAACGTTTACAAAGAGGTTTATCCCCTCCGGTAATTAAAGAAACACGATGAACCACAAGAAATCACTTGCCTGCTCTTAAGCTGGGATAGGTTTACGTATCTGATAATATCCAAGGCTGCCATGGGTGGAGGAACCGGGAAATACATGTCTTCATACTTTGTTGGTGAGGATATAAACTGGTTCAATTTAACGGACTACGAAGAATATTAACATTTTTTAAGTTCACGCTTTTGACCCATGAATTCTTTCAAGACTTTCGTCAGGGCCCTGGCCCAGCCTACTGCTGAGACGGTCAGGACCTTGGTAAGATGCGCTGGGGTTAGAGTATCCGAGAGCCCCTCTTCTAACTGCTGAAAAGGAGCGAGTTCTCCAGCCTTTGGTTACATGTCCCCAACCACTGCCATTTTCTAAGAACAGCCTCTGGGGCTCTGCTCCCAGCACAAGCTTTCCTGTGCCAAGAACAGGGAGGCGGCGGGGGCAGTGGGGACTGGCACCTGACTCAGCCTCCTGGGTCAACGGGTGGGAAGCGTTCCGGGGCTCGGTCTGCCTCATCTCTCTCCACCCCTGCCCTCCTTTCCATCTCACACCCACACTCACACTTACAAACACACTCATACCCACACTCACACCCACACCCACGCACATGAACTCATACACAACCAAACACACCCATACACATGCACTCACACACCACTCCCCCACATCACACACACAAGTACACCACACATTACCTCCCCCTCAAATCAGCCACAACACCTTCCCACACCATATACTTCCACACCCACACACATGATGACACCCACCCACAGCCATCCACACTCACACACATTCACACATGCACTCACACCACTCCCTCACACTCACCCCACACACATCCACACTCACACAAACACACATTCACACACATATACACATGCACTCACACCACTCCCTCACACTCGCACACACTCACACCACCCCCACACATTCACACACACAGAGACACACCCACACACATTCACAAACTCACACACTCATACCCACACACACCCATACTCACACATGCACTCACACACCACTCCCCAACAGTCAGACACAAACACACACAGCCCCCACACACTGACACACTCACTCACACTCTCTCACACACACCCTGTGGAAGACTAGAAAGAGCCCTGGACTCTAACCTGACACCAACATGGTCTTGCCTCTCAGGGTCTCAGGGGCCTGCCTCGCTATGGGCCTCAGTTTCCCCACCTACACAAGGGGATTGGACTAGATGATGCCTCTGAGCCCCCCACCCCAGCGTTAATTCTAGCTCTGCCCTTCAAGGAGGTTATCATCTAATAGAGGAAGCGGGAGATCCCCTCCAAGTCATGCCACAACGAACGTCTTGAACCCCCCTAAATGGAATGCTGGCATATACCACTCCCAAATACACAGCCATGTGCTGCATAATGACACTGGCCAACAACAGACGGCATACATGACGGTGATCCCATAAGATGATGGGACACATATGATTATACCGTACATTTACTGTACCTTTTCCATGTTTCACTATGTTTAAATACACAATACTGGCCGGTGTGGTGGCTCACACCTGTAATCCCAGCCCTTTGGGAGGCCGAGGCAGGAGAATCACTTGAACCCAGGAAGCAGAGGTTGCAGTGAGCCAAGATTGTGCCACAAATACAATATTAGGAATGAAAATTAATATTACTAAGAATAAGAAAAAGGTTATAAATTTTTAAAAGTAAAAAATACCACAAACATTACATAATCCAGAAAAATAAAATATTTTTATTAATTAACTGCCTGACACATATCTATAATTTTTTTCTTTCATTTTTTGGCTATAGGCTCTTTAATTGACTCTTTAAGTGACAACAATCTTATCAGAGAAATTAGAAAGACAATCTTTGCTCTAGCATGGTGGGTTAAAATTTAGTGATTTATCAATTTAGAAAAGTTTATTTTAGCTTCTGTGCCAGTTGTCAATTTATTGTATCTCAGCTCCTAATATGTCCCTCATTGCCTGCCCTCCTAGAATTGAGCTGAGCCTTGTAATTAGTTGCTCTTTGTCTGCAGCTGCACGTCAAGCTTTGTCAGTAGTGGGCGCTGAAGGGACACGGGAGGAGAAAGGGGTTTCTCTTCCCTGTCTGGTGCACTCCTCTTGGGAGGCTCCTGTGGCCCATGAGGTTTCTCTACACCTGCTCCTGCAAGGCACCCAGCTTCTGCAGTGTCTGGCAGCTCCAGCAGCACGTGTGGCTTCTGCAGCACCAACTCCAATTCCCAGCCACCAGTAGCTTTTTCTGGAAGCCCCCTGGGCAGCTTTGCAGAAGTTTGTGGCCAGTAGGGCACTGTCCTGGGAACTGATTCCCCTGGCATTTTCTCCTGTGGCTTTGCAGACTGTTCTGAGGCATGACGTGTCACTGTGGGTGATTCCTCTGATACCCCAGAGAACAGATTTCCAGCTGCTTCTGCCAACCTGGCACCTCAGTGACTTCTCTGCCACAATCTCTCCCATCAGGTCTGGATCTCAGCCCTGGCAGGGACCTTCTTCTGGGGTGCATTATCTCAGCCCTAAGAGTGATGGTTGTGCCTCTATCTGCCATTCCTGCATTTTTCAAGAGTTCTCTTAACTTCTTTCTAGCCAGGCCTTATTACTCCAATCCCCTGTTAAAGTTAATTCTTTTTTTTTTTTTTTTTTTTTTTGACTGAATTTCATTCTGTTGTCTAGGCTGAAATGCAGTGGCATGATCTTGGCTCACTGCAACCTCCACCTCCCGGGTTCAAGCGATTACCATGCCTCAGCCTCCCAAGTAGCTGGGACTACAGGCATGCACCACCATGCCTGGCTAATTTTTGTATTTTTAGTAGAGATGGGTTAGCCAGGCTGGTCTCAAACTCCTGACCTCAAGTGATGCACCAGGCTCGGCTGGGTGGAGTGCTGGGATTACAAGTGTGAGCCACTGTGCCTGGCCAAAAGTTAATTATCTATGGGAAACATTCCTTGTACAAATTATTGTGTGGTTTCTGTCTCCTGATTGGAACCTGGCTAGTACAGCTTTACTGCCCACTGTTGGTCATAATGATTGTATATTTGAAATATTATTTTCAAATTTGGGGAAATATCTGTCAAGTTTCATATATGAGTTTTAAGATTACAGGGCCTGGCTGGGCGCGGTGGCTCACGCTTGTAATCCCAGCACTTTGGGAGGCCAAGGCGGGCGGATCACAAGGTCAGGAGATCGAGACCACGGTGAAACCCCGTCTCTACTAAAAATACATAAAATTAGCCAGGCGTGGTGGTGGGCGCCTGTAGTCCAGCTACTCGGGAGGCTGAGGCAGGAGAATGGCGTGAACCTGGGAGGCGGAGCTTGCAGTGAGCCGAGATTGCGCCACTGCACTCCAGCCTGGGCGACAGAGCGAGACTCCGTCTCAAAAAAAAAAAGAAAAAAAAAAAAGATTACAGGGCATTTCATGGGTTTTGTGCTTAGTGGCTAGTCTTAAAAACCCTTTGAATGAATGGCAGGGTGTCCTCTGTGATGTGGTGGTCCACAAACACTGTTGCCTCAATGTCAGCATTTCATGTCAAATTGCAAAGAAGTTCCATCCTTTCCCCATATATTCTTAGGATTCATTCGTTGGTTTATCAAAGAACCCAAAAGCTTATTCATTGTTTCTATTCAAAATGTATCATTTCTCCTGAATCAATTGCTGCTTTTTATGTGATTGGAAAGGGTTTTGTTACAATTTGCTTCTCAATGTCCAAATAACCTCTGTCAATCTTATCTGTCATCTTTATTACTTTTGTTCCAGATTTCATTAATTTCAAATTGATGACAAAAGAAGGTATCTTGTACAACGAAATCTAGGGTCTACAGTTTCTCACTGGTTTTATTACAATGTTGCAAAACAATTTTTTAACATTGTAGCTAAAAGGTGGTATTCAAGTTTTATCAAATATACCATTCCCATCAAAAAAGAAGCCTGGGCGATACAGTGAGACTCTGTCTCTACAAAATAAAAAGTAAATGAATAAAATTAGCCAGACGTGGTGGTGCATGCCTGTAGTCCCAGCTACTAGGGAGGCTGAGGTGGGAGGATCACTTGAGTCCGGGAAGTTGAGGTTGCAGTAAGCTGTGATCATGCCACTGCACTCCAGCCTGGGTTACAGAGTGAGACCCTGCCTCAAAAAAATAAAAAAAGAAAAGAAAAGATGTGCCCTGTCTACTCTGCTGAAGGGATACGCGGTGGACACTTCCAACAGGGCCTGCTACAGACAAGTCAGAACTTATGACGGTTTTTCTGGGCTATACAGAACTTCCCTGGCATTCACTAAGGCCTCCAACATCGGAAGCTCTTCATCTATCATCACATATCTTCAGTCTTCATGGATCTAGGGAAACCCTCTTACCAGGCAAAAATCACCTCCCACTGTACAAGCAGGAAATGCCAGACAATCACTCTTTTAGCCTCCCTGGCTATAGCAGGACCCACACATGTCAAAGCTCCATCTGTGAGTTGCACCCTCCCAGACCACAAGCCAGATGCTAGTGGCCGAAGGAGGTGGGGACTCTGCAGACTCGCTTGGTTATGGTGTAGCTTTGAGGTTTCCAGAGGCTGCTGCAGGGCCAGTTCCAGCCCCCTCGAACAATAAAGGAGGTGGCTGCTGAGGCTAGATCACAAAACAGGGACAGTGGCCTGAGGAACGTGGCTGCTGCCCATGATTGGCAAGGAGGTGGGAGGGAGCTTCAGAGACACGGCCCCTCTTCTTTCACCCTGAGCACCCGCTGGGGCCAGCCCTGAGACACAGAGCAGAGGGCTGGGAAGGAACCTGGGGTGCGGTGGTGGGGAGAAAGGAGAATAACCAGCCCCTCAGGGCTTGGAGTTGAGAAGTGTGAAACCACGTGCAAAAGCTTCCCTGGATGACCCAGATGAGGGATATTGATCTAGGAGGGTCTTAGCAGCAGATGGGGAATTGCACACTGGCAGGCAGTCCTGGAAGCGGGTGCAGAGGGACTCATTCCTGCAGGTCATTCCTCTCAGCACATGGACACAGGCAGTTCCCACAGATGCCAGCAAGCCACCGCCTGCAGGCAGGATGGGAGGTCGCCCACCCTTGGGGTGCTTTCTGGCTGTACCCTGATGATGGCTGCACCCACACATCTCAGAGTGCGGTTCGTGGAATACTAAAAAATGTAAATGCTGCAATCAGGGCTCTGAAAATAATGTTGCTGGAATTATTGAGGGAAATTTACAAATTAAATAGCCTAAAAGGCTGCAAATGAAAATGACATTAAATTGGCAAGGACTTGGGGAGCACAAGAATTATTTGTCTTTCCTTAAATAAGAAAGTGGTCAGAGACTGGGTCACAGAGCCAAGGCAGGATAGAGGGACCCCAGCCTCATAACGGAACTGGATAGAGGCCCAGTCCTCTGCGCGCCTGGCCAGGGCGCTCTCTTCCAGCAGTTGTGGCCCCTGCTGAGGCACATGGGTTGGTATACCCACATGCAGTCCATGGGGCACAGGACCCATGACCCCAGTCTCACTGATGTTGCTCCCTGGCAGCTGGGCTGCAAACATCCACGCAGGCCGGGAGACAGACAGAGCAGCCTGGCAGGCAGGAGGCAGAAACCAGGCAGTGTTTTGGGCCATCCATTTGTTTCCTGGGGCTTCCTACTGGCTTGAACAACAGAGATGTATGGTCTCCTGGTTCTGGGGCCAGAAGTTGGAGATCATAGTGTTGGCAGGGCCAGGCCCCCTCTGAGGGCACCAGGGAAGGCTCGGTCCCAGGCCTTCCTCCCAGCTTCCAGAGGCTTCACTCACTCAGTCTGCACATGGCATGGCGTTCTCCCTGTGTGCCTGTCTGTCTCTGTGCCCAAATTTCCCTTCTCTAAAAGGGCACAGCCATATTGGATTAGCACCTGCCCTAAGGAGCACAACTTATCTTAATCATCTACACAGATCCTGTTTCCAAATAAGGTCCCACTCACAGATATGGGGGGTTAGGACTTTGGCATCTTTTGGGGGACACAACTTAACCCATAACAGCCGGCTACTCTATACAAGCGTATTTGGCCTGTTCTGTGTATTAGGCACTGTGCCAGCCTCTGAGGGGAGGTGGGATGAATAAGATGCGGGCCCTGCCTCCAGGGAGCTGACTCCAGCCTCAGAAGTAAGTGCTGACAGCCTCACTTATCAGCAAACTTCATGCACAACTGGAAGCCCAAGGCGTTTCTGAACAGAACCTGGCTCTGTGTCTCTCTGGGAGGCGTCTGCCCCCAGGGCTGCTCAGGGCCCTCAGGCAGGGGACAGTCCTGAGGACCCTGACCCAGAAAATACAGAACAGGGAGCTCTGAACATTTGGAGAGCATGCGTAATGACCCTGAGCAATTCCATCTTCAACACGAGCTCAAAATGCAGATCCAGAGTCAAACTGCAAATGGCAACCCCTCCCCTGTGGCCCACTGTCCCCTTTCCCACAACCGGGGAACGTGGCTGAGGAACATGGCTGCGATGCCCCTGAGCTGAGTGCAGATGACCTTCAGATGAATGTCTCCGAGTGTTTACTCCTGAAAGGCTGCCCCCCACCATGGGGACAAAGGGAGTGAGGGTCTAGAAACCTGGGTTCTAAACCCAGCCCTGTCACCAATGAGCAGTGGGACCTTGGGCCAATCTCACCCGCTCTGGCCTCTGCTCAGAGGTTGGGTGGCCCTAAGGTCCCTTCTGGTGCCATGATTCTGACTCTATGGGGAACAGAGGGAGGGCTTGGTGAATCCCCACAAGGGGACCTATTCAACAGGACCCTCCGGCCTTCAGTTCCCTGGAGGAAGCAGGATGTGTCCCTACCTTCACTGCTTATTGGTCCTTCGGTCTTTACCTGGTGGGCCTCAGATGCTCAAGCCTCTTGGCGGTGATTGGGCTCAGCTGAATACGGTTAGGCCCTTGTTTTCTCCATGGGACGTCTCAGATTAGGAGCAGAGGCTGGCTCGACCAGCCTTCACAATAGGGATACCTTCCCTTATCTTGAGTATTGGGCCAGCCCCATCACCTGACCCAGGGCACAGTCACCCACACACCTCGGGGGTCATTACTAGCTCAGTGTTTCCTGCCCCTGAGAGATTCCAGCCCTGCTGTCTGTCCATCTTTTACAAACCAGATGAAGTTTCATCTCCATGAAGCCCTCCTGGGCACATTTTAAATATTTTTTTTGGCAGGGTTTTGCCCTATCACCCAGGCTGCTGTAGTGCAGTGGTGTGATCTCAGCTCACTGCAACCTCCACCTCCCGGGCTCAAGTGATCTTCCCACGTCAGCCTCCCGAGTAACTGGAATGGCAGATGCACACCATCATCACTAATTTTTTTTTTTTTTTTCTGTAGAGACAAGGTTTCACCATGATGCCCAGGCTGGTCTCGAACGCCTGGGCTCAAGTGATCCGCCTGCCTTGACCTCCTCAAGTGTTGGGATTACAGGTGTGAGCCACCGCGCCCAGCACTCCTGGATATATCTTGATGCGGCCAAACAGTATCAACTTCTCCTCCATCTCAGCCACAGTACTTATTGCCTGGACTGCATATTGAAGTTCAAATCATACTCTGTGATATTTAAACATAGCTTCAAACATACAAACCACAAAATGCCACCACCACGTGCCTTGCTGTGGGTCTCATTTCACTCATCATGTTAAATGCTACCAGAGTTTTCAATCTGCAGACAGGATATTCAGTTCTGGGAAATTTTCATGTATGTTTACAAGTAACTTCCTTCCGCCGGGCGTGGTGGCTCACGCCTGTAATCCCAGCACTTTGGGAGGCCGAGGCGGGCGGATCACGAGGTCAGGAGATTGAGACCATCCTGGCTAACACAGTGAAATCCCATCTCTACTAAAAAATACAAAAAATTAGCCGGGCGAGGTGGCGGGCGCCTGTAGTCCCAGCTACTTGGGAGGCTGAGGCAGGAGAATGGCGAGAACCCCGGGGGGCAGAGCCTGCAGTGAGCCGAGATTGCGCCACTGCATTCCAGCCTGGGTGACAGCAAGACTTTGTCTCAAAAAAAAAACAACTTCCTTCCTATTATATACTCATTTTCCCAAAACTGCAACTTGGACATCCTGGATTTATCTTCTACTTCTAATTTCTCTCCTGAATTCTCAGAGTTGAAAGTCAGGAAATACATATTGAAAGAATGCACCAAATACTCTGTACCATGTAA
The DNA here is from genome assembly GCF_009828535.3 of Hylobates moloch. Taxonomy (NCBI): domain Eukaryota; kingdom Metazoa; phylum Chordata; class Mammalia; order Primates; family Hylobatidae; genus Hylobates; species Hylobates moloch. Next base: position 231,645,593 of record NW_026652276.1, on the reverse strand, counting down.
AATTAGGCCCATTCAAAGCATATTGTCATGAACTCTGGGGATATTGAGGGCACAGAGAAGACTACAAGCTTCCGATCCTGCATATAGATAGATGTAATAGGAAGGCTGAAGGATAAGAGTGGCCTCACTCTTCTCATCTACAACACTAGAAGGTAGCCATGTCTTCAACACTCTGAGGGGGCTGGGTGAAGTGGCTCATGCCTGTAATCCCAACACTTTGGGAGGCCAAGGCGGGAGAATCACTTGAAGCCAGGAGTTCGAGACCGGCTTGGGAAGCAAAGTAAGGCCATCAATCTCAAAAAAAAAAAAAAAAAAAAGTTTAGAAAATTAGCCAGGTGTGCTGGTGCACACCTGTGGTCCCAGCTTCTTGGGAGGCTGAGGTGGGAGGACTGCTTGAGCCCAGGAGTTCAAGATTGCAGAGCTGTGAGCAACACTGCACTCCATCCTGGGCAACAGAGTGAGATCTTGTCTCTAAAATCAAAAACCAAAACTGAGGAAAAATGATACCTGGATAACAATTATATACCCAGCTAAGTTACCAAGCAAGTGTTAGGGTAAAATAAAAACAGGGTCAGATATACAAGCTCTCAAAAGTTTACCTCTCAAGCATCTTTTTTCAGGAAGCTATAGAAGGACGTACTCAATTAAAATGGGAGAATAAAGCAAGACACAAGAAAAACGATCCAGGAACCAGGGTCTGCCACCCAAGAAGGAGGCAAGGGCCTCTCTGGGCTGCAGGGCAGAAGCCCCAGGAAAGAGCTCTTCAAAACACTGAAATGAACAGACTATCGGACAGGAATTTATCAAAAGGAGAGTTACACAGCTGGGGAAGAATTTGGTGATAAAACAGCCATAAACATCTGGAGAACTAAATGAAAGGAAGTTCAAGACAATCATTAAATCCAGAGAAAAGAAAAAGGTGTGGCAGAAAGCAAAAATAGTCCTAATATATAGTCCACGGCTCATTTGTGAATAGTAGTTACCTAACCCATTAACATCCATCTGACCCAAGGTAAGAATTCAGTGGAGGATGAGGAGGTAGGAGGTGTAGGGGAGGGTGTGAGGAGGAGGTAAGTCCTCCTCTTCCGCAGCCAGTAGGAAACGCTAAGGATGGAAATCTGTTGTTTAGAGACATGGAGGCAAAAAATAAGAGAATCAGCTGGAAGACCTAAGAGCCTCGCTGTGGAGGACAGGAAGTGGGAGGTGGGAACTGCTTTTTTTCAGATATATCCTGTAACAACGTGATTCTAAACTGTGTAACTTGGTTTTTTGTTTATTTGTTTGTTTGTTTACAGGAACACGGGTTTGATTTTTTTTTTTTTTTTTTTGAGACGGAGTCTAGCTCTGTCGCCCAGGCTGGAGTGCAGTGGCCTGATCTCAGCTCACTACAAGCTCTGCCTCCCGGGTTCACACCATTCCCCTGCCTCAGCCTTCCAAGTAGCTGGGACTACAGGCGCCCGCCACCACGCCCGGCTAATTTTTCGTATTTTTAGTAGAGACGGGGTTTCACCGTGTTAGCCAGGATAGTCTCGATCTCCTGACCTCGTGATCCACCCACCTCGGCCCCCCAAAGTGCTGAGATTACAGGCGTGAGCCACTGCGCCTGGCCTTGATGTTTTAATAAAAATACAATTCTACCAAATGTGCTTAACACAGCCCAGGACGCAGTTCTCAAGTGGAGTCAGCCCCAGAACCCCTGAAAGACGCACACAGACAGAGACTGCTCCCATCACGCTCCTGCCAGCACCGGGACCCTTTGAGAGCCACTGTCGGGTGTCCTTCATTAAAAAAAAAAAAAAAAAAAAAGAGGGAGGGCGCAGTGGCTCACGCCTGTAACCCTAGCACTTTGGGAAGCTGAGGCGGGCAGATCACCTGAGGTCAGGAGTTTGAGGCCAGCCTGGCCAATATGGCGAAACCCTGTCTCTACTAAAAATACAAAAATTAATTGGGCGTGGTGGTGGGCACCTGTAATCCCAGCTACTCGGGAGGCTGAGGCAGGAGAATCATTTGAACCCAGGAGCTGGAGGTTGCAGTGAGCCGAGATCGCACCATTGCACTCCATCCTGGGCGACAGAGCGAGACTCTGTCTCAAACCAAAAAAAAAAAAAAAAAAAAAAGAAAGAAAGAAACTTATTACACAAAGCTCTTGTTGAAACGGTGTAACTTGGTTTAAATTACAAAGAGCAGGGCCCTAGCGAGTTGCGTGGCCGTGCCGTACGCGCAGGCGCGCCCACTCCCACCCAGCAGGAGGACCCCGCCATTGGCAAGTCGTGACCTGTCATCTACACAGAGGACTGTCGGGGCCAAGTGGCCTCCAACGGGAGTGGGGGGTGAGAATCCGAGGTGGACCCTGGGAGAGCGCAGTTGGCTGGGGTGCTGCGCTGAAGGGGCTTCCAGGGTCAGGGCAGCAGGCGTGGGCCCGTGCCTGGCATGGAGTGGGGCTCCCTCGCCCCCTCCCGGCTGCTGCTGCCCCCGGCTGATTCCTGGGGCCCCCCGGGGAGCTCCACGGGGCGTCGGTCCCGCGACGGCCGCCAGGTGGCGCCAGAGCCCGCCCAGCCGCAGCCTTGCGCCTCCCAGCCCCGGTGCCCTCCAGCCAAGGCCAAACCCAACCCGGCCCGGGTCCCGGGTCTCTCGCCCCTCCCTCGGAGTCTCCGAGGGGCGGGAAATGGTTTCCAAAAGAATAATTCAAATACATTCAAAAGCAGACCGGATATAACGAAGAAGCCAGTCCAGGTTCCCTTATACCTCCAGCGGAGCCCCGCCACCTGTTTCTCTCTAAAAGCAAATCCCAGACGATCCATCATTGCATCTGAAAATATCTCAGTTCCGATCTCTATAAAATAAGGACTCTAAAAAAATTATAGTCCCAGCCGGGCGCAGTGGCTTACGCCTGTAATCCCAGCACTTTGGGAGGCTGAGCCTTGTGGATCACCTAAGGTCAGGAGTTCGCGACCAGCCTGGCCAATATGGATAAACCTTGTCTCTACTAAAAATACAAAAATCAGCCAGGCGTGGTGGCAGGAGCCTGTAATCCCACCTACTCGGGAGGCTGAGGCAGGAAAATCACTTGAGCCCGGGAGGCAGAGGTTGCAGTGAGCGGAGATCACATCACTGCACTCCAGGCTGGGCGACAGAGCGAGACTCTGTCTCAAAGAAAAAAAAAAAAAAGGAAAAAAGAAAAAGAAAGAAAAAAATTATAGTCCCTATGTCATGACCACACACTTAACAAATGCAGGTTCCTGGATCAGGAATCTGAGCCTGAGAGGGGACTAGAATCTGAGCCTTGGGACAAGCTTTCCCTGCAAAGTCTTGGGGTGCTGTGTGCAGAGGAACAGGAGAGATTCCCCCTGAGCTCTGCTCCAGTACTGCTCCAGAGGCAGGTGGAGAGCCGGCCTATCACATGCGGGCATCAGGATGGCATATTTGGGGGAACAGGGGTTTGGGAAGAGCCAGGTCAGATGGAGGGGGCAGGGACAGGCTGGGAAGCCCTGGTCCCACCCACACCCTCCCCACTTGGGGACCTCTCTCTCTTGCCTCCAAACATTATTCAGTCAGCCGGCCGGTGAGTGGTGCCGTGGATAACAGGTTAGCTGGACGGTGAGTGGTGCCGTGGATAATAGGTCCCTTCTTGGGCTGCTGTGTCTAGTCCCTTAACTTCAATGCCCTTTATAAGGCTTAAACCTTAGGTCGTTGCTCTGTTCCAATAGTCACATGTGCTCGTTTGGCCCTCAGCTGCCACCCCGAGGCTCCTGGAGCTATTCCTCCCTGGACTGGCCACAGGGGAGGGCCCCAGGCAGCGTGGCTCCTCCAGTCCTGCTGACTCTCTCATGCCACCTGCGTTTCCGAGCCAGTCCATCCAAGGAAACAGACAAGGTAGCCATGAGCATGAGTAGAGAGGTGCCCACGTTCCGGGCCACTCTCGCTGTATCTGTCCCCCGTCTCCATCAGAAGACTCCACTGAGCTCCAAGGCAGGTGGGGTCACAGGCTGAGGCTGAGGCTGAGGACCAGCCATGTGTGAAAAGCCAGCCAGTCTTGGGCAGAGGACCTCACCTTTCTTGGACACAAATCTTGGAGCCAGGACAGCGGCACCAAGGGCAGGTCTGAGGATTCAAGGTGACATGACAATCTTGAATGCTGAACCCAGTGCCTCCCCAAGTGACGCTCTTGTCAAACCAGCTTCCGCCAGACGCTCTCCTCAGACTGTCCATTCTCACTCCAGATCTCTTTCTGTTCACTCCTTCATCCTCTTGGCAAATACGTATTGCGCACCTACTGTGTGCGAGGTGCTAGGGATGCCGCAGCAATCCAACTGGCACCAGTCTCCCCTCACAGAGAAGACACACTCCGAAGAGGAAAGGGGCCTCGCCGTGATGACAGGCAATGCATGTGTAGCCCGTGGCCTTGGACAGGGGTTCCAAGTGAGATGTGTTGCAGGGCCTGAGGCAGGCTCTCCCAACTCGCCCAGCACCTGCCTGGGGAACTGTGGGACCTCTCCCAGCCCCTCCAGCCCACATCTCAGGGGAAGGGCACACTGCCTGCTCCCTGGCCCTTCTTTCAGTGTCCTCTCCCCCTCTCTCCCTTTGCTGGTTTCTCCACGCCTCTGGCCCACATGGCATAAAACAGGGTGTCTTTGGAAGGCTGAGGAGGCTTGCTGCAGGCCTGGCCACCTGGGGAGACACCGAGTCAATCAGACGAACTCCGGCTTACCTCCTCGGACCATCAACCATGGCCAGGAAGGTGGGTCACATTGTACCAAAGGCCACTGGGACAAACCTTGCAACTGCGAGGGTGAAGAGAGGAGGTGGGCAAGTTTGGAGGGCTGGGTTCCTGCTAGCTACCACCTCCTAGCCTCCCACCAGGTTTTCTCCCCTGCCATAGGGGCCCGCTGTACATTCTGCAGAGGAGGAAACTGAGGCATACAGCATGAGTTAGTTTCCCGTGGCTGTTGTAACACATTACCAGAAGCTCGGTGGCTTAGAATAGCAGAAATGTATTCTCTCCCAGTTCTGGAGAACTCTGAAATCAGGGATCCAGGGGCTCTAGAGTGGAGTCTTGCTTCTTCCAGCTCCTGTGGCTGCCAGCTTACCTTGGCTTGTTGCTGCATCACTCCAAGCTGCATGGCCAGCGTCTTTCAATCTTCCTCCACTCCGTCTTCACGTGGTCTTCTCCTTGTGTAAAATGTCCCTCTACCTTTCTTATGAGGACATTTCCCACCACATTTAGGGCCCACCTGGACCATCTGGGACAGTCCCCATGTCAAAAGCTTTAACTTAATCGCATCTGCAAAGACCCTTTTCCAATAACGTAATGTTGACTGGTACCAGCAATGGGGACATGGTGTCTCTGGGGGGCATTATCAGCCTATGACAGGGAGAGGAGTAACGTCCTCAATGGCACACAGCTGATTAGGTGGTGCAGTTGGTGTCTGGACCCGGGTCTGCCTGAGGAACCATGCTCTCACTCAACACATCCTTGTTCCCTTGTGCCCCAGAAGTCTCTATTCAGGGGCCACCATCAGGATGGTTTGTTCCATCCTCAACTCCTGTCACCAAGCAGTCAGGCCACCTGAGTTGAGGATGCTGAGAAAGTTTCGCTGCCTTAAGGCATTTCCCCTCCTGGCCTGACCCAGCACCCGGGCTGTTACCTGGAAGGAGGACCTGCAGAGATGGCAGCTGCTATCTCATCAATTTCCTCATTCTTCATTCAGCAGGGATCTAGCCTCCACAGGGTGGGGCACCAGGACCTACCAAAAGCGGGGCCCTGAGGGCTGGGGCAGAAGAGAACCATTCTGATTGCACCCCTTGGGGCAGGTCTGGAGAAGCCACAGTGGAGTTTTTGGAGAGAGAAGTAAGAGGACACAGGAGCCTGCCTTGTCCTTCTCCTGCGTCTCCAAGAGGAAGCTTTTCAGAACCACTAGTGTAGGATCAAATGCTGAATTAATGGATCTATTGTTGATCATCCATTGCAGTTAATATCACAGGGAGAGACAACCCCACAGGGTGCCCCTCCTGGGGAAAAGCACAGGAGCCCCACAGAGGTGCAGCCAGCGAGGTCCAGGCCATGGGAAACCCTGAAGGACAAATGGCCTGCTTCCTCACACATGCACACACATTCACACATGCACATGCACACACGTGCACACACATTCATGCATGCATACGCACACACATTCACATATGCACACACACACTCCCATGCACACACATTCATGCATGCACATGCACACACACATTCACACATTGACACATGCGCATGCACACACGAGCACACACATTCATACATGCATATGCATACATTCACATGCACATGCACGCACAAGCACACACACATTCTTGTGTGCATATGCACACACGCACACACATATTCATGCAAGCACACACATTCACACATGCACATGCACACATGCACACACATTCACACATGCACATGCACACACGTGCACGTACACTCACACATTCACACATGCACACATGCACACACATTCATGCATGCACATACACACACTCACATGCACACATGCACACACTCACATGCACGCACATTCACACATGCACACACACACTCACATGCACACACATTCATGTATGCACATGACACACACGCACATTCATGCATGCATATATACACACTCATGCAAATGCTTATGTGCACACACACACATACATGCACACCCACAAGCACACATGCATGCTCACACAGACGCAAGAAATAGGGTAAAAGGGGCTTAAAAGACGGATCAAATTATCTCAATGTGTAAATCTTATTTGAGTCTTGCTTCAAATAAGCAAGCTATAGTTTAAAAGATAGTTTAAGGCCAGGCGCGGTGGCTCATGCCTGTAATCCCAGCACTTTGAGAGGCCGAGGCGGGCGGATCACAAGGTCAGGAGATCAAGACCATCCTGGTTAACATGGTGAAACCCTGTCTCTACTAAAAATACAAAAAATTAGCCGGGCGCCGTGGCGGGCACCTGTAGTCCCAGCTACTAGGGAGGCTGAGGCAGGAGAATAGTGTGAACCTGGGAGGCGGAGCTTGCAGTGAGCCGAGATCGCGCCACTGCGCTCTAGCCTGGGCGACAGAGCAAGACTCTGTCTCAAAAAAAAAAAAAAAAAGATAGTTTAAAAGTTTAGAAGACAACTGGAGACTTAAACACTTCCTGGATATTTGATGAAATGAAGAAGGTATTTTTAATTTTTTAGGTGCGATGATGGTTTTATGGTTATATATAGGTTACATATATTGATATTAGGGTTGTATGTATAGAAAACCATAATGTATTAGCTATTAATATGATAATAATATCGAATATTGATATATTATGTATTATGGCTTTATACATATTTACATATATATAAAAGGAAGTCTTACTGTTTAGCGATGCACACTGAAGTATTTACAAATGAAATAATATGATGTCTAGGACTTTCTTTAAGATAATACAAGAAGGGGGAAGTGGGTAGGAGCATAGATGAAACGAAACTGGCCGTGTCTTGTTGAAGCTGGGTGATGGGTACATGGGGGCTCATTAGACTACCCAGTCAGCCTATGTATGTATTTAATTTTTTCACAAGAAAAAGTTAAACATATTAAACAACAAAGGACATAGGGGCTATTCCAGGGTTACTAACCGCCCAAAGGAAATCTCCCGTTCCTGTCTTTTCCTCGAGACTTCCTGCTCTGCCTGCTCCCCCAGGATGGAAGGTCACCTTCCCACAGGAGCTACTAGCGGGGAGTGACCCTGAGCAAGGCTCACTAAGGCAGCGCTGTAAGTGACACCAGAATCCTGAGGTCCCGCTCATCCTGCTTATGGAAGGATCATTGTAGACTGCACGGGGGGGGGCGGGGGTGACGTCCCTCAGTCACCACTCCTCCATCGGCGTATCTCTTCCCCTTCCCTGCCGCTTTTCGTGCCTCCCCGGTAGGAGTCTTACTTTTGGAAGAACACGAAGATCCCAGATAGGAACAGGACTCACTTCCCACCTCTCCCTACCTGCTTGGACTGGAAATGATCCGGCAGGATCCATCCCACCTCCACGGGTGCTTCTGAGGCTCCTGGGACCTTAGACCTGGGGGATTATACAGATTCACCAGGAGCCACCATGAATCTCATTGGGTTGTGATATCCTTAAGATCCTGGAGCTGAGGGGGCTCTGGCTGTGGCCACACCCATGATGGCTCTTCAGTCTCCTTGGCCTTCCAGAACAAGGGGCAAGAAATCAAACAGCAAGCATCTGGTTAGAGGCTGAAACACAGTCATTCAGTGGTGTCAAGATAGGGAGGAGACAGAATATGGGGTTCAGTGTCTTCCACAACAGAAAGAACATGAAATACAACCTTTCACCTAAGGATACTGAAGGGCTATGCTGTAGGCAAATAGGGAAGCCAGGGAGGCCAGCCTGAGCAAAGCCAGCAGCCCACCCTTAACTGCACCAAAGTGATTTGCCTGTCATCTGCCTGCCAATATAAAGTAGGAATACATATCATCCAGAGCCTCTTTTTCACATGCAATGTCTCAAATTCAATCAAAATTACCATCAAGACACATCCTCGAAAAAAATTAGCAAAAGATCTGAACACTTGACCAAAGAAGGTATATAGATGGCAATTAAACACATGAAGAGATGCTCAAAATCATTAGTCACTAAGAACAATAAAATTTATTTATTTACTTATATAGTTTTGAGACGGAGTCTCACAGTGTTCCCAATGCTGGAGTGCAATGGCGCCCTCTCAGCTCACTGCAACCTCCACATCCCAGGCTCAAATGATCCTCCTGCCTCAGCCTCCCAAGTAGCTGGGACTACAGGCCTGTGCCACCATGCCTGGCTATTTCTTGTATATTTTATAGAAATAGGGTTTCACCATGTTACCCAGGCTGTTCTCAAACTCCTGGACTCAGGCAATCCACCTGCCTCGGCCTCCCAAAGTGCTGGGATTACAAGTGTGAGCCACCATGCCTGGCCAAAAATGAAATTTAAATGAGATATCACTACATACCACTGAAGTAGCTAATATTAAAAAGACTGACTGCAAATATAGAGCAAATGGAGCTCTCATACACTGCTAGTGGTATAATCACATTGCAAGACAGCTGAGCAGCTTGTTAAAAGATGAAACATACATCTACAACATGACCCAGTCATTCCTCATCTAGGTATTTATCCAAGAGGAATGAAAACATATGGAATGAAAACAGGCATGGTGGCCCATGTCTGTAATCCCAGCAATTTGGGAGGCTGAACTGGGAGGACTGTTTGAGGTCAGGAGTTCAAGACCAGCCTGGACAACACAACAAGACCCTGTCTCTACCAAAAAAAAAATGTAAAAATTAGCCAGGCCTTGTGTGTTGCACCTGTAGTCCTAGCTACTTGGGAGGCTGAGGCAGGAGGATTGCTTGAGCACAGGAGGTTGAGGCTGCCGTGAGCTATGATTAGGCCACTACACTCCAGCCTGAGTAACAGAGCGAGACAATGTCTAAAACAACAACAACATAGTTTCACAAAAAGATTCGTACAAGAATGTTGTAGCATTTTGTTTTTTTAATAGCCCCAAACTGGAAACAATCCACATGTTCATCAGAAGGTAAATGGATAGACAAATTGTGGTATATCCACACAATGGAATACTATTCAGCAATAAAAAAGAATAAGCTATTGATATATACAATTACATAATAAGTCTTCAAAAGAAGCCATACCAAAAACACATACAGTGTGATTTGATTTATATAAAATTCTAGAAAATGCAAATGAGTCTATACTGATAGTTCAGTGGTTGCCTGGGGGTGGTGGGGGAGGACATAGAGAGCAATGGATTACCAAGGGACACAGGGAAACTTCTGGGGGTAATGGATACATTCATTATCTTGACTGTGGTGATGGTTTCACAATAAATGCATATTCCAAAATGTATCAAATTGTATATTTTAAATGTGTGCAGTTTATTACATATCAATCATACCTCAGTAAAGCTGTAAAAAAATTACCAGGCATACCAAAAAAACAAGACCAAATGAGAGAGAACCAAGGGGAGAGTAGAAAAATAGAAATAGGTTCACAGGAGATCTAGATATTGGAGTTATTAGATGTAGATTTTTAAATAAATATGTTGACATGGTTTGGATCTGTGTCCCCACCCAAATCTTACGTCAAATTGTAATCCCCAAGGTTGGAGGTGAGACCTGGTGGGAGGTGATTGGACCATGGGGATGATATCTCGTGGTTTAACACCATCCCCCTTAGTGTTGTCACAGTGAGAGTGAGTTATCATGAGATCTGGTTGTTTAAAAGTGTGTAGCACCTTCCCACTCCCTCCCTTCCTCCTGCCCTGGCCTTGTGAAGACATGCCAGCTTCCCCTTCACTTTCCACCATGATTGTGTTTCCTGTGGCCTCTCCAGCCATGCTTCCTGTATAGCCTGCAGAACCATGAGCCAATTAAGCCTCTTTTCTTTATTAGTTACCCAGTCTCAAGTTTTTTTGTTTTGTTTTGTTCTGTTTGAGACAGCGTCTCACTCTGTCACCCAGCCTGGAGTCCAGTGGCACAATCTCGGCTCACTGCAACCTCTGTCTCCCATGTTCAAGCGATTATCTCACCTCAGCCTCCCAAGTAGCCAAGATTACAGGCGTGTGCCACCACACCTGGCTAATTTTTGTATTTTTAGTAGAAACGGGGTTTCACCACGTTGGCCAGGCTGGTCTCAAACTCCTGACCTCAGGAGATCCACCTGCCTCAGCCTCCCCAAAGTGCTGGATTACAGACGTGAGCCACCATGCGCCGCCAAGTATTTCTTTATAGCAATGCGAGAATGAACTAATGCATACATTCAAGAAGATAAATAATTATTAAAGAATATTTAAAAATAATATTTTCAAGAAAATAGGAAGGAAAAGGTGGGGAGTATTGTTAGAAACCTCAAATCTAAAAAAAGAGAATAAAAAAACATAAACTGAAAAATAAAATAGCTAAATTCAAGACTCTAGTAGATGAATTCAACAGCAGATGGGAACTGCAGATAAGAGGCTTTGTTAACTAAAAGTTAGCTCAGTAGAAAATATTCATATCGAAGGACATAGACAAGGGAGAAAAAAGTAAGATCTAGAAAACAGTATAACAGACACATGAGACCCAGTAAAACAGCCTAATATACATGATTCTGGTGTCCCAGAAAGACAGGAGAGACATTGAAGCAGAAATAACATATGAAGGGATAGTGGTCAAGAGTGTTCAAAAAAAGATGAAAGATTTCAGCCACAGATTTAAGAAGTCCCATATGACCTGTAAGCAAGACAAATACAAAGAAAACCATGCTTGGTTCCACTGTAGTAAAACTGTAAAAAGCCAGAGTCAAAGGGTAAATCTTAAAAAAACAGCCAAAGGAAAAAGATATATTACCTTCAAAAATAAAGGCAAAATAAAGTTGTTGTTGTTTTTTTAATGAGCACGCCAACAGAATTTTTACCAGCAGACCTGCACTAAAGGAAATAATAAAGCAGTTTATTTGGGAAGAAGAAAAATGATACCAGATGGAAGCACAGTAATGCAATAAAGAATAATGATCCTGGGAAAGAATAAATAGGTGGGAAAATCTAAATCTAGATCCTGTAAGGACTAAATGCCTGTCCTTGGGGTACCAAGTAACAGTGCGGCATGTGCTGTTCATCACGAGCTGAGTTTATCTAATCCACCAAGTCATAAAGCTGAATGTGTGCAGCTTGCATTGCATAGCAGCTATAAGAATAAGCTCGCTCAGGTCCAGAAGGTACAAATAATTGCCTGGGTCAGCAGCTCAAACTCTAATGGTATCCACTCCTACTTTTTTGCTACCTCTCCCTCAACTCACAACTACGGCTTCATAGTGAGTTCCTTCTGCCTACTTAATAGACGACGAAGAAAAATAAATCTATTGTTTACAGAAGGGTCATCAGATGGAAGTGTATGACCGCTGCACTAAGTTCCACCCAGAAATGGGCCCAGAAGACAGTAGCGAAGGGAAAGCCTCCCAGTAGAAAAATTTTAGCCAGTCTAGTTGTCTGCTTTGCTTTGGAGGCAAGATGGCTTAGGGTATGGCTCTACATTGACTAATGGGTAATGGGTAATAGATTGTGTGGCTGGTCAGGAACTTTGGTCAAAGCCAGAAGTCTGGTGACCAGGAAGCCTGGGAAAGAGGTATGTGGACAGAAGTCCCAGAATGGGCACCACTTGAAGATACTCATGTATCATGCACATTCCCATCAGAGTCACCCACTGCAGAGGAGGCTTTCAATGATCAGGCTGATGAAATGATCAATTCCTCCTGTGAATATCAGCCAGCTTGTTTTCCCCTACTCAATCCTTCCTCAGTAGGTACCCACCACTAGGGCTCATATGGATGCCATTACCATTGAGTTCCCAAACTGCTAAATACTAGCAATAACCAACATTGAATCCCTGGCATTGCACCACCCACAGGAACCAACCAGCCCCCTGGAAACAGGTTGATGCTAATTTTGTATCACTCCTTCATGAGGAGGCTATCGATTTGTCCTCTTAAGAATGGAGTCCTTTGGAGTAACTAACAGAATTTTATTATTAAAACAAACAAGCAAAAAAATGAACAAACAAAAAGAGTGGAGTCCTATTCCAGATACAGACTTGCTTTCCCTACTTGCACTGCTTCTGCCAGTCCCACTGTTTAAAGATTTCCAGAATGCCCTATTTATTGTCATGGTAACCCCCACAACATCATCTCCAACCAAGGAACTCATAATAACAAAAGACCTGTGGCACTGAGTTTATGCCCAGAGAATCCACTGGTCTTACGCTGTGCCTATCGCTCAGTTGCAACTGTGTGGGTGAATCTGGGAAATGGCCCACTGAAGGCTCAGTTACGGCACCGAGTGGAGGACAGAACCCTGTGAGGCTGGGGTGCTCCCCTAGAGGATGTGGTAGATACTTTAGGCCAATGGCCAATATATGGTGCTGTTTCTCCCATAGCCAGAATACACGGGTTCCTGTTCTTTGAGAGAGTATTCCTGGAGACTCAATTTATTTGTTCTGAGGGAGATGCTGGAGATTTGAAGAGAGTGGAGAAGGCAGGAAATAATCCTTTAGGAGTAGAATGGCTGGATCATATGGGAGACATATGTCAAGAAGCTGCCAAGCCTTTTTCAGTATTCACTCTGCCTTTCTGCCAGCGCTTGGGTTGGTCAGTCTTCTTGATTTTAGCCAATATGATGGGCGTGAGTTGGGTCCTTTTTCTTCAATATTTTTTATTGTAGTAAAATACAGATAACATAAAATTTATCATCTTAACCATTTTTTAAGACAAAGTCTCGCTCTATCTCCCAGGCGGGGGTGCGGTAGTGCAATCATAGCTCACTACAACCTTGAACTCCTGGAATCAAGGAATCCTCCCACATCAGCCTCCTGAGTAGCTAGGACTACAGGCGAGTGCCACCGGGCTTGGCTAACTTTTAAAAAATTTTCTTAGAGACAGAGTGTCACTCTGTTGCCTAGGCTGGTGTCCAACTCCTGGCCCCAAGAGATCTTTCCACCTCGGCCTCCCAAAGTGCTGGGATTACAGGCATGCGCCACTGTGCTCGGCCTCAGCCACTTTTAAGAGAGAACACGTCTTGATTTCACTCCATTGGAAGCTGAAGCCTCCTACTGGCCAGGTTGGGCTTCTCATGCTGCTGGGTCCACAGGCGTCAAAGGGGGTCACTGTACTGCTCAGGTTGATTGAGGGGAATTGGCTGCTGCTGTGGAATAGGGGTAAAGAGAGCTCTATGTGGACCAGAGCACTTGCTGGGGTGCCTCCTAGTTCTTCCTGTCCAATAGTGATGGTCAGTGGCCATGGTGGTAACCCCATAAAGATAGGGCTGCTGAGGGCCAGGCACAGTGGCTCATGCCTATAATTCCAGCACTTTGGGAGGCCGAGGCGGGCAGATCACGAGGTCAGGAGATTGAGACTATCCTGGCTAACACAGTGAAACCCCGTCTCTACTAAAAATACAAAAAATTAGCCAGGCGTGGTGGTGGGTGCCTGTAGTCCCAGCTACTCAGGAGGCTGAGGTAGGAGAATGGTGTGAACCCAGGAGGCGGAGCTTGCAGTGAGCCAAGATCACGCCACTGCGCTCCAGCCTGGGTGACAGAGTGAGACTCTGTATTAAAAAAAAAAAAAAAAAAAAAAAGATAGGCCTACTAAGAACTTGTATCTTGTGGGGATGAAGATTTGGGTCATCCAAGGAGGTAAAATCAGAGCAGCAGAGATGCTGCTTCCACCAGCGGGTGGAAGAAGGAAGCCAAAAGGATCAACATCAACTTAGGTCTTATGACCAGCAAGTTAGAGCTTTTTTTTCCCCTCCCATTTTTTCCTGTTACTTTATGTGAAGAGCAGCATTGGTCGCCAACATTATTGTTTCGGCTCCTTTTGGGAGTATGATTGAACTGAAATCACCAATAATCCAGTGCTGATGGGACTTTGTGTTTCGCCTGGGTGGGGGTCATGGGATTTATTCCTCTAAGTAAGGGACAGAAATGCTTTTTGTCCCTCCTGATCCATTCTCTATCCTTCTCCTGCTTCATTTGTGCCCAAGCAAGCTGACCTCTATAGACTGCATTACCCCAGCTCTCTTATCTCCTGGCTTCTGGTTGGATTTGCCAATGCAGGCCCCAGCAGGAGACTGGAGGTGTAGAGGAAAGGTGAGTCATGGGATTTATCCTGATTTTGGCAGTGGCTGCATGTCCCCATAGTTCCTATGACACAGATCCTCTTCCATGGTCTCAACTCCAAAATGGATCTGATAGCCCAGCCCTGCTCCTTGCCCCTTGGTCTCCCTTTGGTGCTAGGGTCTGGGTGCCTTACCATCATTGTTGGTTCCCTTAGCCCTGCCCACCTCTTGTTAACGGGCCCTTCATTACTGTTCTTTAACTAAACCCTCTTTCTGTGCCACATCCTTCTTACCAGGAGTCTGACTGGTCCTGGGACCTTTAAGCAATTCAGCTTTGCCAAAGCACAAAGTTCAAGGTAGGAAGAAATGGTAAGAAATGAAGTGTATAGGCCGGGCGCGGTGGCTCACGCCTGTAATCCCAGCACTTTGGGAGGCTGAGGTGGGTGGATCATGAAGTCAGGAGATCGAGACCATCCTGGCTAACACGGTGAAACCCCATCTCTACTAAAAATACAAAAACAAAATTAGCCAGATGTGGTGGTGGGCACCTATAGTCCCAGCTACTCAGGAGGCTGAGGCAGGAGAATGGCATGAACCCGGGAGGTGGAGCTTGTAGTGAGCCAAGAGTGCACCACTGCACTCCAGCCTGGGTGACAGAGCGAGACCCGAAAGAAAGAAAGAAAGAAAGAAAGAAAGAAAGAAAGAAAGAAAGAAAGAAAGAAAGAAAGAAGAAAGAAAGAGAAAGAGAGAGAGAATGAAAGAAAGAAAAAGAAAGAAAGAAAGAAAGAAAGAAAGAAAGAAAGAAAGAAAAATGAAGTGTACAGGGAGAGTGATCAATTATGAGAAGCTTTGGATGCTGTGATAACATCAGCTGTGAGGCATTGGGCAAGTTACCTAACCTCCCTTACCCTCAGTGTCATCACCTATGGAATAAGGGCAATCATCAGACATGCTTTTTGGAGTGCCTGTGAGGATCAACGTAAAGAACACATATAAAGCACTCAACACAGTGACGGCCACAGCCAGGGATCGACAAATGTGAGCTGATTGTTGTTAGGGATGGTGGCTCATGGCAAGATTTTAAGAAAGGAATTGATCAGGGCCGATTTGGTAGTTCAAGAAGTTACACTGGAGGAAATGTAGAGAAGCGGTGAGGTTTGTCAGAGGCCACATGAAGTGCAGCAAGACTAGAGGCAGGAACACCAGTAAGGAGACTACTGCACCAGTCTTAGCAAAATAATAATAAATAAATAAAATACAATTATGAGGATCACCCCAATAAGGAATTAAACTAAAAAAGAGGAAGACATGGAATACAAGAAACAAGAGTTCTGACGCAACACCTGGGGCCTATAGATGGTTGTGTTTTGCTGAAGCATCGAACGTGAGGCTGCCCCTCCCCCAGCGCCACCTTCCATTGACTGAGATCCAGGGAGAACCCTCCTACATCTCTCTCTCTGCCACCTCCCCCGTCTTAATTCCTGATCATTTGGCTTTTTATTTATTTATTTATTTATTTATTTATTTATTTATTTATTTTTGAGACAGAGTCTCACTCTGTTGCCCAGGCTGGAGTGCACAGTCATGATCCTGGCTCACTGCAACCTCCGCCTCCCAGGTTCAAATGATTCTCCTGCCTCAGCCTCCCGAGTAGCTGGGATTATAGGCACACACCACCACACCCAGCTAATTTTTGTATTTTTAGTAGAGACAGGGTTTCATCATGCTAGCCAGGCTGGTCTTGAACTCTTGGTCTCAAGTGATCTGCCCTCCTCAGCCTCCCAAAGTGCTGGGATTACAGACATGAGCCACCACACCTGGCCAATTCCTGAAAATTTGAATGTCCATGTAGAGGATGCTTCCAGGACCCCAGCCTCTCAGTTCCTACCCTGCTCTCCTCCGATGAGCCTGCCCTTTATTCTCCCTTCGCATCTCATCTCCCTAGCCTTACCCTAGACCTCATCATTACCGATAACTGCAGCCTTTCCACACCTAAATAACCAATCCACACCCGCTCTTCTCCTCAAACCTCCAAAATCTCCTCCCCTATCCTCACACTCAGTTGATAATTTTGCTTCCTATTTCACTGAGGAAATAGCCATCAGAAGAGAACTTCCACATGCTCCCACAACTATGCCTCACACCTGCCTGTTTGGTGCCCATATACAGTTCCTTCCCCACGTTCTCTGCCAAGTCATCCCCAGAGACCCTGATTTCATGGGTCTGAGGTGTACAAATGGCAATTTTTTTTACAACTTGATTTTTTTTCTCCAGGTGATTCTAACATACATCCAAAGTTGAAAACTCTGCTATAGATGAATGACCCCTGCTTTTGTCTCCGGCTCACTCAAGAAAACTGCCCCAGCTGTTGTCTTCTCCCTCCCCCAGCATCATCAATGTTTCCCTCTACCGGCTCATTCCCATCAGCTCACAAACATGCTGTTAATTTCCCCACTTTAAAGAAACCTTTGCAACCCCATTTCTCCCTCCAACTCCTCTTCACAATAAAACTGCCCTAAAGGGCTGTTTCTAGTTGCTGTCTATAATTCCTCTTCTCCCCTTCTGGCTTTGCCCTACAGACCCATCAAAACTTTCACCAAAGTCAACAAATGACCTCCTCATTGCTACAGGCAACAGCCAAGTCTCAGTCTTCAACTTACTTGGCCACCAGCAACACGTGACATGGTTGATCACTCTTCTCCCTAGAATGCTTCCTCTAGAGTTGGTTTCTAAGATGCCGCATTCTTCTCGTGGGCCCTTCTCAGCCTCCTTTCCTGGCTTTTCCCTGTATCTGACCTCTTAGTGTTGGAATACCCTAGGACTCAGGCTTTGGGCCTCTTCTCTTTCAATGTTCATTCCCTTGGTGAGCTCACCCAGTCTCACGGTATAAACTACCAGCTAAATGTTGACTCCTAAAAGTGTATTTCCAGCTTAAGCTCCAGCCTCCTACATCCAAGTGCCAGCTTGACATCTCTTTTGGATGTCCAATAAGCATCTCAAACTTATCCTCCCAACCTTCCTCATGTGAGTAATAGCAGCCCCATGCTTCCAGCTGGGATCAGGCCACATCTTTAGGGCCATCCTACCTTCTGTCTTTCTTTCACACCCATGGGCAATCTAAGAGCAAATCCCACTGGCTCTAATTTGAAAATATACTCAGAATCCAACCTTTTATTCAAAACGTACTCAGAATCCAATCCATCTTATTCAAACCAGCCATTGCCGCCTACCTGAGTGATGGCACTGTCCTCCTAACTGGTCTCCCTGCCTTGAGTTAAGGGCCATAGACTGTGTCCCTCACAGTCTATGCTCAGTATGGCAGCAGATTGGCCCACTTACATGAATATCAGATCATGTCTATCCTTGCTTAAAATGCTACAGTGGCTTCCCATCTGATTCAGAGTGAAGGACAAAGTCTTTTTTTTTTTTTTTTTTGAGACAGAGTCTTGCTCTGTCGCCCAGGCTAGAGTGCAGTGGTGCGATCTCGGCTCACTGCAAGCTCCACCTCCCGGGTTCATGCCATTCTCCTGCCTCAGCCTCCCCAGCAGCTGGGACTACAGGTGCACGCTACCACGCCAGGCTAATTTTTTGTATATTTAGTAGAGACAAGGTTTCACCGTGTTAGCCAGGATGGTCTCAATCTCCTGATCTTGTGATCCGCCCGCCTCGGCCTCCCAAAGTGCTGGGATTACAGGCGTGAGCCACCCCGCCCAGCCAGGACAAAGTCTTTAAATACCCCCACAAGGTCCTGTACGACCCATCCTCTTCACTGCCCCCTATACATTGAGGCCATTATCTCTCTGACCTCACAGTCCATCAGCCACATTGCTGTTCCTCTAACACAGACCCTGAAAATCAAGGGAACTTGTACTTCATTCCCCTTCAGCTCCCACCCTTCAATTAAACTTTTTATGTGGGGATAATTGTAGATTCACATGCAGTTGTAAGAAACAATGCAGAGATGTGTATCTTTTGTCCAGTGTCCCCAACGGTAACATCTTGCAAAACTATAGCACAATATCACAAGGAGGAGAGTTGTGTTGGTTTCCTGTAGCTGCTGTAACAAATTACCACAAACTGGGTGGCTGAAAACAAGATAAATCAATGCTCTCATAGTTCTGGAGGTTAGAACCTCAAAGTCAAGGTACAGACAGGGCTGTGCTTCCTCTGGAGACTCCAAAGGGAATCCGTTCCTTGCCTCTTCTAGCAACTGATCTAATCCATCTTTCTGTGCTCCGCCTTCCCATCACCTTTTCCTGTGGGTCAGGGTGTGTGTGTGTGTGTGTGTGTGTGTGTGTGTGTGTGTGTGTGAAATCCCTTGCAACACTGGTGATGCCATTTAGGGCCCACCCAGATAATCCAGGATAATCTCCTCTCCAGATCCTTAAGTTAATTATATCTGCAAAGACCTTTTTTCCAGATAAAGTAACATTTAGATGTTCTGGGCATTAGGATGTGGACATATTTTTGGGAGCCATTATCAGCCTGGCACAAGAGTGAAGATTCCGGACGTTTCCAGTCTAAGAGAGCTCTTTAGACTGCCCTCTCATAGCCACACCCACTTCCCTCCCACCCTGTACCCTCCTTAACTCCTGGCAAGCATTAATCTGGTCTCCATCTCTCTAATTTTGCCATTTTAAGAGTGTTATATAAATGGAATGATTGAGTATGTAGCATTTTGAGATTGCTTTTTTTCACTCAAAATAGCTTTTTCACACTTTCAGTTAACTCAAAAAATTGAAATAATTTTTAAATTATTTGGAGGTTCCCCTGTGTAGCTGTGTTTTGTTTCTTTTTATTAGTTAGTAGTATGCCGTGGTATGAGTGTGCAACAGTTTGTTTAGCCATTTACCCATTGAAGGAATTTAAGTTGTTTCCAATTTTGGCTATTAGGAATAAAGCTGCTCTGAACATTGGTATGTAGATTTTTGGGGGAACATGAGTTTTCCTTTTTCTGGGATAAATGCCCAAGAGTGCAATTGCTGGGTTAAGTGCATGTTTGGTTTTATAAGAAACTGCCTAACTCTTTTCCAGAGTGCTGTACCAATTTGCATTCCCACCAGCAATGTATGAGTGATTCAATTTCTCCACATCCTCGCCAGCGTTTGCTGTTGTTACTGGTTTCTATTTTAGCCACTCTGAGAGGTGTGTAGTGTAACAGCTGCTGATGTTGAACATCTTTTCAAAGGCTTATTTGCCATCTGTAGGTCCTGTTTGGTGAAGGTCTATATGTGTTTTTTGCTCATTTTCTAATTGAGTTATTTGATTTTTTCTAACCTCTGAGATTTAAAACTTCTTTATAGTCTAAATACTAGTCATTTGTCGATACATAGCTTATACATATTTTCTCTTATTTTGTGGCTTTTATTTTCTTTTTTTTTTGAGACGGAGTCTCACTCTGTCGCCCGGGCTGGAGTGCAGTGGTGCAATCTCGGCTCACTGCAAGCTCTGCCTCCCGGGTTCACGCCATTCTCCTGCCTCAGCCTCTCCGAGTAGCTGGGACTACAGGCGCCCGCCACCACGCCCGGCTAATTTTTTGTATTTTTAGTAGAGACGGGGTTTCACCGTGGTCTCGATCTCCTGACCTCGTGATCCGCCCGCCTCGGCCTCCCAAAGTGCTGGGATTACAAGCATGAGCCACCGTGCCCGGCCTATGTGGCTTTTGTTTTCATCCTCTGTCACAGAGCGAAAGTCTTCACAAAACACAAGTCTTTTTTTTTTTTTTATGAAATCCAATTTATCAGTTTTTCCTTTTATGAATTGGCTGTTTGGTGTCAAGTCTAAGAATTCTTCACTTGGCCCTTAGCCCAAGATCCCAAAGATTTTCTCTTATATTTTTTCTAAAAGTTTCGTAGTTGGTTTTTTGTCTTAGTCCTTTTTTTTTATTTTTTTTTATTTTTGCAACAGGCTTTTGTTCTGTTGCCGAGGCTGAAGTGTGCCGGCATGATCATAGCTCACTGCAGCCTTGAACTTCTGGGCTCGAGGGATCCTTCCACCTCAGCCTCCCAAGCAGCTAGGACCACAGGTGCATGCCATGACCCCTGGCCAATTTTTTCTTTGTAGAGATGTGGTCTCGCTCTGCTGCCCAGGCTGATCTCAAACTCCTTAGCCTCCTGAAGTGCTGGGATTATAGGCGTGAGCCACCATGCTTGCCCTACAAGTTTTATAGCTTAATCTTTTACATTTATGTCTGTGATCCATTTTGAGTTAATTTTTGTATAAGGTGTGAAGGTTAGGTGAAGTTTGTTTTGTTTTGTTTTGCTTTTGGATGTCTGGCTGTTTCACCACCATTTATCAAAAGGCTATCTTTCCTCTATTGAATTACTTTGAACCTTTGTCAAAAATCAGTTAGGCTTATTTGCATGGGTCTATTTCTGGGTTCTCTGTTCTGTTCCATTGATCCCTTTGCCAATGCCCCATTGTCTTATTACTGTAGCTATATAATAAGACTTAACATGGGGTAAAGTGATTCCTCCCACTTTATTCTTCTATTTTTAAAATATCTTAGGTTTTTTAGTTCCTTTGCTTTCCACATAAATTTTAAAATAATCTTCTCTTTATCTACAAAAACTCTTGCAGGGATTTTGATAGGAATTGAATTAAACCTGTATATCAATTTTGGGAGAATTGACATCTTTACTGTGTTGTATTTTCCAATCCATCAACTTGCTATGTCTCTCGATTTATTTAGGTTTTCCTTGACTTCTGTTACCAATGTTTTGTAGTTTTCAGCATGCAAGTGCTGTATGTGTTTTGTTAGATTTGCACTAAGTATTTCCACTTTATTAGACAATTGTCAGTGATAGTGTATTTTCAATTTTAGTATCTACTTGGTCATTGTTAGTATACAGAAGTATAATTATAATAATTTTGTATCCTTTATCCTTTTATTTTTTTATTTTTATTTATTTATTTACTTTTTTGGAGACAGTCTCGCTCTGTCACCCAGGCTGGAGTTCAGGGACGCGATCTCGGCTCACTGCAACATCCGCCTCCCAGTTTCAGGTGATTCTAGTACCTCAGTCTCCCGAGTGGCTGGGATTACAGGCGTGAGCCACTGTGCCCGGCTAATTTTTGTATTTTTAGTAGAAACAGGGTTTCATCATATTGGCCAGGTTGGTCTCAAACTCCCGACCTCCAATGATCCTCCCGCCTCGACCTCCCAAAGTGCTGGGATTGTAGGTGTGAACCACCGTGTTTGGACTCTATCCTTGTATATCCTGTGGCCTTGCTGAACCTATTCATTAGTTCTAAGAGGTTTTTGTAGTCTTATTGGTGTTTTCTGTGTAGACAATCATGTCATCTGCAAATAGGGACACTTTTATTTCTTCTCTATTATCTCTATGACTTTTATTTCCTTCCCTTGCCTTGCACTGGCTAGAACTTCCAGCAATATGTTGAAGAAGCATGGTGAAAGTAGACATCCTTGCCTTTCCTTGATTTTAGGAAGAAAGCATTCAGTCTTTCTTTCACTTGTCAACCTAGATAATAAACAGAGAGGGAGACTCGCTGAAAGAAAATGATATTTATTTGGGAATAGAGCACTGCAATGGGAATATGCACACAATAGTAAATTATGTGCATATTCAGGGACACAAAGGAAGACTAAGGTTTTTAAAGGAAAAATGAAGAGAATTAACATAATTGTTTTGAGATAATTATCCTTGGCTACAAAAATCAATAACAAGGGTGGCCCCAGTTTGAGACTGGACAGGCAGTTGGCAAGTGGATGTCCTCACAGAAGTATTTGTGTGTGTGTAAGGTTACAATGGCCTTTGTGCAAGGTTGTGGTTTTTGCGGAGTCTTTTGTGATAGTTCTTGTTATCAGGCATTGTGGGTGAGAATTCTCCCTCGGTGGCCTTCCCTGGCTCTATTTGTCAGGGTTTTTAACACACATGACTCTATTTTGATTCTGATAACTTTCACACACCAGTAAGTGTGATATTAGCTCAAAGTGTTTTGTAGATGCCCTTTATCATGATGAGGAAGTTTCCCTCTTTTCCTATTTTTCTGAGAGTTTTTTTTATCATAAAGAGTTGCTGAATTTTGTTGAATGCTTTTCCTGCATTGCTCAATGTGGTGTGATTTTCCTTCTTCCATCTGTTAATATGGCAGATTACACTGGTTGATTTTTGAATATTGAACCAGCCTTGCATGAATGGAATGAACACCTCACATATTTTTCTTGGCTGTTGTCTATTTCTTCCATTTGATGATAAGTTCCGACTGGGCAGAAACTTCTGTTCATTTTGTTCAGTGCTGCATTCCAGTGCCTACAACAATGCTGGGCATATAGTGAGGACTCAATACTTATTTGCTGAATAAATAAATGAACAGAAGAGAGGTGAATGGAATCCCCAAGGCTATGGTGAAGGGAGACTCCAGGATGACAGCTGTGGTCCACCAGTCTGATGGGAGATGATGATTGTGGAGGAGGCTGTGCCTATATGGCGGCAGAAAGTTTATGGAAATCTCTGCACTTTCTGCTTAATTTTGCTGTAAATCTAAAACTGCTCTGAAAAACAAAGTCTATTTCTTTAAAAAAAAAAAAGAAAAAAAGCTGATCATTAACTCCAGGGAAAACAAAAGGGATCCAGGAAAAGAAAATACTCATAGTTTACTATCTGGCTCAGCCAGGGAGGGGAAGGTCCAGCTTGTGGGGCCGTAAGCTTATACGACTGGGGAGGGGACTATTTAAGAAAAGAAAAACACTAAATCAAAAATAAATCTGATTTAACCTCAGGGCAATTTCTGAACATTTTTTCTTATTTTTTATTTTTTTAGAAATAGGGTCTTGCTCTGTTGTCCAGCCTGGAGTACAGTGGCATGATCAAAGCTCACTGCAGTCTCAAACTCCTAGGCTCAAGCAAATTTTCTGGAATTTTTGACCCGATCTGTGGGGATATGTGAGGGACCATCAGGGATGGAGTGGGAGGTGCTGAAAGTCTTCCGGAAGTGGGCCCAAGAGCTCCAGGAGGGATGGCAGCCAGCCAGAGAGGTTAAGAGCTTTGCCTGCTGGTGCCCCATGGCCCAGGACAAGCCCACACCTCAGTGAGCATCTCAGAGCCCCCGCCTCAGGCATGCCCCTTGCTGGCCTTGTTTCCTGCCCCACCACACTGGTGGGTCCACAGGCACACTGTGCACTGTTCACACCCGTGACAGCAGCTCAGGCTGCTCCTCACAAGACAGGATCTCTCCTACCCTTCTTGCCTACCGGTAGTGACTCAATGGCCCCTCAACGCTCAGCACCAAAGCTGCCCCTTCTGCGAAATGTCCCCACCCTCCAGCTCCCACTCCCTTCCCTAGAGGCTGCCAGTTGAGGGGGAAGAAGTCTGACACATATGGATTTGGATCCCAGCTCTGCCACTTGCTGGTTATGTGGCCGCAAACATGTCACAGATCTCCCTGGGCTCTGTGTCCTGTCGTCTGTAAATGTCAATAATAATGTCCATCCTGCAGGGCCATTGGAAGATCAAACACTTGCCACAGAGCCCAACAGGTGGTGGGTGAATAAACACTCTTTCCATCCTTCTAGCATGTTTTCCCTTTTTTTTTTTTTCTTTGAGATGGAGTCTTATGCTGTTGCCCAGGCTGGAGTGCAGTGGCACTTGGCTGACTGCAACCTCCACCTCCCGGATTCAAGCAATTGTCCTGCCTCAGCCTCCCGAGTAGCTGAGATTACAGGCATGTGCCACCATGCCCCACTAATTTTTGTATTTTTAGTAGAGGAGGGGTTTCGCCATGTTGGCCAGGCTGGTTTCAAACGCCTGACCTCAGGTGATCCGCCTGCCTCGGCCTCCCACAGTGCTGGGATTACAGGCATGAACCACTGCGCCCAGCCTTCACTTATTATTTTTTTAAAACTTGGTAGAATACACATAACATACAATTTACCATCTTCACTGTTTTAAGTGTACAGATCAGTGGCACTGAAGAAATTCACACTGCTGTGCAGCCACCACCGCCATCCACCCACAGAACGCTCCTCATCCTGTGACACTGAAGCTCAGTGTCCTCATTGCACAGTAACCCCCCTCCACCAGCCCCTGGCATGTCCCATTCTACTCTCTCTCCTCTGGCATTTGGCCTGGCCTCTGTGACAGCACTGGCCCCTTCTAGCTGGTGTTGCCAGTTGCTTAGAAGTCTTAACCCCCCCGTAGGTCAAGCGGCATCTCATTCATCCTCACCCCTATTACCGAGGCATATGTTGATAACAGCGGTTCGAGAGGAAAATGCAAAGCAAACGAGAGAATGAGCAGAGAGAGGGTCACATGTGGGTTCACGGTTAAAGGCGCATAGCTTTGTGTCTGATTTTATGTAGCAGGTGCTCAGAATATATTGAAAGTCTAAATGATGATACAAGCGGTTTTTGTAAATGTTTAGTTATTTTTTGAATAGGTGAAATATTTGAAATTCAAAAAGGTACAAAAGAACACACAGTGGAAAGTCAGTCTCCCCCCAACCCAGTCCTCCAGCCTCACTGGAGCAACCACTCTGGCCAGTTTCTTCTGCATTTTTCTGGAGGAGTGTACACACACCACGCGTGCACACACTCACACGTGCGCATGCACATGTTCACACGGCACACGCTCGCACACTCGTGTGGAAGCATGCTTTATGTACTGTTTGCACATCCTGCTTTTTCTCACTTGACAGATCTTTGGGATCCTTCTAAGATCAGTATGTGGACAGTTTCCCCATTGTCTGATAGCATTCGTTGAATGACAAATTTATCCTGTCACCTGTTTACAGCTGTCACAGGATTTATGTCATCTGTCACCTGTTGATGACCATTCAGGCCATTTCTGAATTCTTGTTATACAAGCCATGTTGCAGTGAGCAGCCTCGGACACTCACGAATGACTGAATGACTGAATGCCTGAACATGACCCCTAACCCTATAGCCCAGTCTAACCCCTGCCTGGTCTCCCTGGCCCCCAACGCACCCCACCCTCCCAGGACTCCCACCTGCCCCCGCCATGGCTTGGGATCTTCCTCTTACTCCGTGACAGGCACTATGCTGGGCCCTAGAGCGTTCAGGCTGATGGGACCCAGTCCTGTCCTCACAGAGCCACAGCTCAGAGGGAGAGACAAATGAGGAAAGAGATATTTAGAAATCAGGTTTGAGTGCTGGGATAGACCTGCCACCCTACCTTTATGTCCCTCCCCTGACACCCGGGGAGCCACAGACTTATCCTTGATAACCTTATCCCCAATCCAGGCTCTCAGGGCCAAGGAGGAGAAAGGGAGGCTGTGGGGTGTGGGTCCAGGGTCAGAGGGGACCGAATGCCCATCTGGCTTCTCTGCCCTGCACCACCTGGGCCAGGCCTGTCTGTCTGATGCTGCCTGTGCCCATCGACTCCCCGCTGTGTCTTGGCTGCCTGCACTCTCTCTGGGCCCGCTCTGCCAATCCCCATGACAGGACCCTGCCACCTCACTGCCCTCCTCACTTTTGAAACTAACTACCTGTCTCATTGGAAGGGCTTTTCCACCCTTATTCTGCAAAGTTAATAGCTGGTGACAGTGGGAGGGGAAGGCAGCATTAAGGCCATTCAGATAGTGGGGAGAGGGCAGACACTGTCTGTACACAGGTTATCCTCGGCCCAAGTGAGTGAAGCCAGCGCTGACCTCTGGGCACCAGGGTCTGGGTCCCAGGAAGCCTTTCAAGTTGCATCAAAACCCACCATTCAGAAGCTCTCAGCCTCTCCCAGTTCACTGGACAACGCTCTCCCCACTCAAAATACCCACCCCACCTCTCCCTTCCCTGCCACACCTGCTGTCCAAGCACTGCCTCCAGGTTTATTTCCTGGGGTTATAAGACACTGAACCTCCAAAAACCCCTCATTCAAAGGGAAATGTCACCTGGAAGGACAAGAGGGACTCCTCCTTAGCATGGACTCAGGCCCCTTCATGACAACGGGTACAACAATCGGTTTTGATGAAGGGCATTAAGTAAGCAAATTTGGTTAAAATGTTCATAGCGGGTCCTTTGAGTAGCCAGAGGTGTAAGAGTGCCTGGGGTAAGGGTCCTGAAGGTAGAAACACAGGCGCTGGGGGAAGGGGCGTGGGAAGGCTGAGAACATCTTCTCAGGGCCGAGCCAGGGGCAGTTTCCTTCCTGTTTGATGTCCGCGTGTTTTAAAAGGGGAGTAAAAGCACAAATCACAACAGCCAGATGATGGAAGCATCCCAGTGTCCCACAGTAAATGAATGGATAAACAACAGTGCAGTGGCTCGAGCCTGTAAACCCAGCACTTTGGGAGGCCGAGCTCGGTGGATCGCCTGAGCGCGAGTTCGAGACCAGACTGGGCAACATGGCGAAACCCCATCACTACAAAAAATACAAAAACTAGCCTGGTGTGGTGGTGCGCACCTGTAGTCCCAGCTACTTAGGAGGCTGAGGTGAGAGGATTGCTTTAGCCCAGGAGTCCGAGGCTGCAGTGAGCCTAGATCGTGCCACTGCACTCCAGCATGGGCGACAGAGTAAGATCCCATTTCTAAAACAACAACAACAACAACAGGGGTGTATACACACAATGGAATACATTTCGGCCTTAAAAAGGAAGAAAATCCTGACTTGTGTTACAATGTGGGTGAACCTTGAAGACATTGTGTGAAGTGAAATAAGCCAGCCACAAAGGCACTATATGAGGTAAATGGAATAGTCAAGTTTATGGACAGAAAGTAGAATGTGGTTGCCAGGGGACGGGAAAGGGGAAGGGGGAGTTGTTGTTAGATGGGTACAGAGTTCCAGTTTGGGATGATGGAAAGAGTTCTGGAGATTGGTTGCACAACAATGTGAATATACTGTACAATACCTAACATACGCTTCAAAATGATAAGATGGTAAATTTTACATTATGTTTATTTTGTCACAATTAAAAATTTAAAACATGCTGGGTGCGGTGGCTCACGCCTGTAATCTCTGCACTTTGGGAGGCTGAGGCGGGTGGATCACCTGAGGTCAGGAATTCGAGACCAGCCTAGCCAACATGGTGAAACCCCGTCTCTACTAAAAATACAAAAATTAGCCCGGCATGGTGGCAGGTGCCTGTAATCCCAGCTACTTGGGAGGCTGAGGCAAGAGAATCTCTTGAACCCAGGAGGCAGAGGTTGCAGTGAGCCGAGATCGCGCCATCACACTCCAGCCTGGGGGACAAGAGCAAGACTTTGTCTCAAAAAAAAAAAAAAATTAAAAGAATAAAACATAAATATTTTCAGATGCAGGGAGGATAGGAAGGTACCAGAAAGGGAAGGGGTGGAAAAACTCTGTCTCTGCGTTGGGCCTGCCCATCAGAGACAAACCCAGGCAGTGCAGAGCCCAGACCCCAAAATACCCCTAGTGTGGAGGGTGTGGCCTGGCCTGGGGAAAGGCTGGATATCTGCAGGGGCAGAGGCGGGAACCTGAGGGAGAAGGACCTGACCTTGACCTCAGCCTCAGACCATGGGTCCCTGCTGCCTGCCTGCCTCCTACTGGGGGCCTGCCAGGCCCACTTGACCCCAAATGCTCGGCAGGCTCCCTGCCCGCTGGCTGCTTAGGGAGGTGCTCCCACTTCCCCCACCGTTGCCTGAGCTCTGTAGGGCTCCTTCCTTCTGCAGGTAGGCTGGGGTCCCCCTCTGTGCCGGGCACTGTGGTAGCTCAGCCGCGTGAGGCGGAGCCCTGGAAGAGCCCATGAGATGGCCAGAGCTGGGCTTGTCTGGCTGGAAGTTGGGAAGAGGCTTCTCCAAGCTGCCAAATTTAAGTATTGAGTACCTAAAAGGGGAAGATTGGCATTAGTGAGAACATGGCCCTGAGGCTTGATGGACCCAAAGCCTCCCAGGGTGTGTGCGTGTTGGGGGGTGGGGATGCACATGGGTGTCCGGGACCTCGTCTAGGTAATGTCTGCAGCCACACAGGATGATCTGACTGAATCTGTGTGTGAGGACAACTGTTTGTGTGCCTGTGTGTGTGCGCGCCCACGTGCATGCGCCTGTGTGGTCCTAATGTAGGTGTTGTCTGCGGCCACACAGGATGCTGACTGCGTGTGTGACTCGTGGGCGTGCAGATGCAAGCACAGACCTACGACACATCTGTGTACAGGCTGAAGATCACAACGGGTCTGGCCAGGGCCCGCCGCGGGCCTCCGAGCTGGCGAGCACACCGACGGCTGTATGGGGCGACGCTTCCTGCTCCGGTCCCTAACTCATTATTAAGCTCCTCGCTCTTTGCAGACGCTCCCTGCGCCTCCCCCGCTCCGGGCTGCAGCGGCGCAGGCGCCGGGCCGAGCCGAGCGCCGAGCGGGGAGCGGGCGGCTACGCTCCGGGCCGGGGTCCCGGGGGAGCAGGTGAGCGACCCGCGCCGCGCAGCCCCCACGGCCCTTGGCGAAGGCGCCTCCCGGCCGCGCTGCGCCGGCGCCCCCGCCTTCCCTGCCTGGCAGTCTCTGCTCGCCTCTGTTGGCATCCTCCTCCTCCCCCCTGCCTGGCATCCCCCTCCTCCCCCTGCCTGGCATCCCTTCTCCCCCCTGCCTGGCATCCCCCTCCTCCCCCTGCCTGGCATCCCTTCTCCCACTGCCAGGCATCCCCCCTCCTTCTCCTGCCTGGCACCTTCTCCTCACCTGGCACTTCCCCTCCTCCCTACCTGGCATCCCCTTCTCCCTTCCTGGCATCTTCCTCCCCTCCTCCTTTCCAGGTATCTCCCCCACTCCTGACTCTTTCCATCCCCCCGCCTGGCATCTCCCTCCACCGCCACCCCAACCTCGTACCTCTTCCTCCTACCCTTTCCTTGCACCTCTTCCCTGACTGGCAGACTCCCATTCAGCCCCTCTGTGACACCACCTCCTCCCCATCGCTGCCTGGCATCTTCCCCTCCTTCCCTCTCCAGTACCTTCCTATCCTCCCTCCACCTGCATCTCCCCTCCTTCCCTCGTCTGGCACCCTCCTGCCTGGCACCTTCCCCTCCTCCCCCTGTCTGGCACCACCTCCTCCCATTGCCTGTCACCTCCCCCCTGCCGAGCACTTTCTCAACCTGCTCCTGCCTGGCATGCTCTGCTTCCTACTCCCCCTGTCTGGCACCTTCCCTCCTTCCCCTGCCTGGCATCCTCTCCCTCCTTCCCCTACCTAGCACCTTCCCATCATTCCCCTGCCTGGCACCTTCCCTGTCTCCACTTGCCACCGTCTTCCCTGGATACCCCTCTCCTATTCAGGTTGTCCCTCTGTCCCCCACCTTCCTGCAGGGCACCTCCCCCCAACCTTGGACTGGTAACCCCTCCCCTACCGCATCTTCCTCTCCTCATCCTCCCCTCCCACTCTGTCTCCCGGACTCCACCAGCTCTGCCATCCCCAGCACTCCCTGTCTCCAGCCTCCTCTTTCCTCATCCCCTTTCCTCCCAACCCTGCTCAGGGTTGATCCATGGGCAGCAGCCCCTTTTGCCCACATGGCTTAACCAGACCCTGAGCCACTCCCAAGCCCCACCTCTGTCACCCACACCCTGCTCCTACAGCACTGCTCTCTTCTTAGCTCCCATGCCCCACCGTCTGCTCAGGGACTTCAGTTCATGAGTTGGGTCCTGACCCAAGGAGCTGGAGGCCTTCCTGCTCTTTCAGCAGGGAAGGAAGCAGGGCAGGACAGGACAGAGCAGGCACTAGCAGGTACCAGGAGGGAGGCGCCTAGGCCAGCTGGTAGTCATGGAGCAGGCTGACTACCTGCCTGCCACCTCTGGAGTCCCTCCATGCCCCTGGGCTCCAGGGCCATCCCGGTTACCATCCTGACCTGCCCTCTGGCCTTTGCCTCCAGTGCCCAGCTCTCTCCCTCCAACCATTGCCACACCCCAAAAACTGGCCTCTCCAGTCAGGGCTTGGGCTCTGCCTGGGGTCCCTGCTCTGTCTTTCAAGTTCTTTGTCCCACAGGACCCTGGGGCCGGTCTCTGTCTGCTTCCCACACATGCTGCTCCCACCCGCGCCCTGCCTTGTGCCACCCCAGCCCCAGCTGGCCCGTGCTGGTTGCCTCCATTCTAGGCCCTTTTTTCTGCGCAGTGTCCTGGCTTCCTCAGACCTCCACTCCAGGGGAGTTTGGCTTCTTCGCAGCCTCCCAAGGCCTCCTTGACTCTACCTTGGGGCTCAGAGTCTGACCTCTCCTTTCAGATCCTCAGAATGGCCCTTGGTGCTGCAGGCGCGGTGGGCTCCGGGCCCAGGCACCGAGGGGGCACTGGATGACTCTCCAGGTGCAGGACCCTGCCATCTATGACTCCAGGTCTTCAGCACCCACCCACCGTGGTACAGGTAGGTGCTTCCTCCCCTGCCAGCCCAGGAGCAGGAGCTCTGCGGCCCCATGAGAGTCAGCCAGCTCTCGGCTCCTGCTTCCACCACATGGCCCCCTCCTGGCATTTCTGCCCCCAGCTGGACTCCTTAGTGCCCGTGGCAGGGCCTCTCTGTCCCTCTTTCCACCCCTGCTGATACCTGTCATTAATGTCCTTCCCTCCATCCCACACTCCCTTTCCTGCGTGTCCTCTCACCTCCTGGTGTCCTTAGGTCCTGCCTCTCAAAACCGTTCTGAGCCAGGGACAAGCTAGCCTGAAACCAAGTTTTGGGTTCATGTGAGCATGGTCTGGGCTCTGGCGTGCTCTACTTCCTCCCCAGCTAGACACCCAGACAACACCCCATCTCCTCTCACTGCGTACATGCGGAAGCGTGCACATACGTGCACATGCTCACGTGCACACACACCACATGCTCTCTGCGAGCTGGAAGGAACCTGCTGATTCCTTGGCACAACTTGTGCTCAGAAACCTCTAAAAACCCTGCAGGGCCCCAGGCAGGGTTCCGCTTGTGGCAGGAGGGAGGTGGCAGCCGTCTACTGCACAGCCCGCGGTGGGAGCCAACCCTGCCCTGCCCCAGGCAGACCTCTAGCTCTGATGCACTCTGGGCCATTGCTTGCTTGTAGGGCCCTCCTAAACCTCCTCCCCAAGGAGTGAGAGGAAGATGGTCTGCATTTGTCCACATCAGTCCCCATTTGTCCAGAAGGACACACTGAGGCTCTGGGCAGAAAAGCTACCTGCCCCAGAGCCCCACCTGGCATGGTAAGGGGTCGGAACTGAAGTCTGGTCTGAGCTCTGCCTGCCCAGCCCCACCCATCATCACGCTGGCTGGCCTCACGGGTGGGAGGCACCTGGCAACAGGGTGGATACTGTCAGGGCCTCAAGGCATGTGGAGCCCAGTCCCTGTCCTCAGGGCCTGCGGCCTTGGAGAGCAGCCTTGACAATCGAGCACAAAGGGCCACAGACCACACAGGCCTCAGAGCACTGAGGAGGGAGACATCAGGAAAGTCCTGGAAAGGTGCCATTGGAAACGGGTCAGAGGAGCCTGAGGCTTGGGGAGGCCTGGGGCTGTGGGCAGAATGAGAGCGAATGAGAGCGCTTTCTCTGCTTCTCCCTCCTCAGAAGTGGGCAGAGGAACTCATCTTCCTGCCAGGCTGCCCTGAAGGCCAGGGACAGCCCCGTTCCCCTTCAAACTCCCCCAGTGCCCCTCCTCCTCCAGTGAGGTGCAGGCCCAGGGCAAAATGGGGCAGGGCACCGGCTGCTGGGGAAGCCGGCCTGGCCTAGAGGATCCAAGCCACACAGGGCAGCAGCAGGCACCAGTCACCTGGTACCCATCACCAAGGAAACACACCTGGTGCCGGCATGCCCAGCCCCACACCTGAAGCCCCAGGCCACCTGCAGGAAAGCCAAGGCCTCCAAGCAAAGGTCCCACCCTCATCCCCAACACCTCCCCGGCACCTGAGGTCAACTGGGGACTGGTTGCTCAGTTTGTGGTGATTGGTGTTTTAGCTGAAATTCATAAAGAAAAGGTGTGAACTAGTATATTAAACCAAGCACCCTACAGTTCTGGGGCGTCTGAAGGTAGAGGCCAGGTTGAATGAGGGGCAGGCTGATGGGAGGCAGCTAAGCTTCCTGGGGGGGTGCACCTGAAGTGGTCCCCCATGTGGATAGTCCTCCTAATATTTGACGTGCACTCAGGCCCTAAGGGGCTCCCCAGCAGCAGTTGGAGGGAGCCTTGGGCTGTTCCAGACCTTTCCTGAAGGGTCACTGCAGGACGGGCACAGGGGAGGAGGGCAGGGGAGGCTACGAAGATTGGAGCTGGGGCCCTGGGGCAGTAGGTCCACCCTAGTGACACCTGGCCCCAGAGTGGCCCTGGCCATGAGTCAGAAGCCCCAGCTCCAAGAGTGACAAGGTGGTGGAAGTTTGGCATCTTATCTTGGAGTCGCATTCACATGCAATCGGCGGTGTGCGTTGCAGGCTCTCGGCAGCCAGGCAGGCACTTGGGCATTTGGATGCTGACAGGCCCTGGTGCTGGTACCTAGGCGTCCATCCTCACCCCAAAGCTGGCGGTGTGACTGCAAGTGAGTGCTCATGATTAGTGAGAATTCAGTGGTGGAGGTAATGAGCTAGAGGTGTCACCGGGAGGAGGCTGAGCCACCCATCGGGGATGAGTGGACTTCCCTCAGCTGTTGCTGGACTCCGAACCATCTGGAATTGCTGTACCAGAGGGGCCAAGCTGAGGCCACCGCCTGCCTCTCACGGGTACTTGGCTGAGGGACATCTTGTAGGGACCATTGCTGTGTCCCCCTGTGCTCCTTGCTAATGAGGGGTGTGGGAATCCTTGGTGACTCATAAAGGACCGTAGAGGAGGGCTGATCACTTCAGCCAGGCCCACCTTTTGGGATAGCGTGTTCGGTTTATCGACTTTCCAAGCTGTGACACCGATTCTTGGCACTCTACACTTACTTCCAGGGATTTGAGAACGTGCCTTATGAGCGTGTGCCCCACACAGGCCTCCTACTGGAATTTACAAACTTGGACCATCTCCCATGTGAACCTTTTTCCCAGACCGAAGAGCGTTCTGGGAAAATGCCCTGGAGTGAGGGACACTGTGCCATAAGGGAGGGAGAGGAAGACACAGGGAGGTGTTCTTATGCTCCGCCTCATCCCGAAGAGGGTTTCAGGTAGTTTGCAAAGATACATACAGTGAGGAAGCTGAGACAGGGATAGAGTAGAGAAAACATGGTGTCACCTAGGATGTGGCTACTGCACCAGATGCAAACCATGAGGCCCAGAGACCCCGATGCCAGAGAAGCAAGCAATTACATGATTTACACTGTGCATAAGATAAAAATCAAATGACTTGCTCAAATCACTGTGATTTCTGGTCCCAAGCCCCTGGGAAATCTCTCCTGTATGAGGAAATGCAGGGGATGCCATGTGACAAAGTTACACAATGTTCTCAACAATGTCACAACCGCTTCCTAGGGTTAAGGCAAGGACCAACACAATACTCCCCAGCCATAAACATATTGGTAATATTGCTTAACCCAAACTTAAAATTTGGAGCAACTAGAGGAATGCATTGCTACCTTCAGGAAATACCCTCTTTCTCTTTTGTAAGAGACAGAGTCTCACAGTGTTGCTCAGGCTGGAGTGCAGTGGTGTGATCATGGCTCACTGCAGCCTCGAACTCCCGGGCTCAGGCGATCCTGCTTTAGCTTCCTGAGTAACTGGGACTACAAGCGTAAGCCACAATGCCCCGTAGCTTTTGTTTGTTTTGTTTTTATTTTGGTAGAGATGAGGTCTCACTATATTTCCTAGGCCGGTCTCAAATTCCTGGGCTCAAGCAGTCCTCCCACTTCAGCCTCCCAAAGTGTTGGGAGGCATGAGCCATCGAGCCTGGCCAGGAAATACTCTCTATATTGCTATTTACAACAATGTTTCTGATAAATATCAGGCAGCAGGAAAGTTTATTTAAAATTGGAAATTAAGTACAGAGTCACATTCTCCAGGTAGGGGTAATATCCTTATAGGAAATAAAGAGCTCCTTCAGCACACAGACCCCACAGGTGAGTTTGGGTACAAGGAGGGACCAGTCCTGGTCTTTCCCCACAGGTCCTGAACCCATGGAAAAACAGGCACAGGCATCAGTTAACTTAAGTGCAAGGAAAGTCAAGCTGAAGAGAGGCTTGAACCTGAGGCCCAAGTGTAGAAGGCAGGTCCTACTCCCTAACCTGGGTTTGCTTACCTGGGCACGGGAACAGAAGGAGATGATCTGTATCCTAAAACAGACTCGCCTAGAAGAGGAACACTGGCCACAGGGTAAGCAGCCTTGCCTTCAGCACCTTCACCCCACCCGCCTGGGAAAGGGATTGTGTGGCTGGTGCAGGCCCTCACCACCTCATCAGACAGAGCCTCCTCCCACAGGGAAGAAGGGTGGGGAGAGGGCCAGGGTCATTCCAGCATCTCCTCTCCTGGGAATAGACTACGTGTTTCCTTGTGAACACGTGAAGACAAGGGAGTAGGGCTCCTCCGCAGTGGGGTGGACGGGCCACATTGCTGAACAGTGACATCGAGTCTCAGGTCAGACCTGGAGTGACCAAGTCCACCCCCTTTCTTATCTCTCCATTGGAACAATTGCCACATCCTTTTATTTGATTTTATTTCCTAGGTAAGTGTCAATTCCATCTGCTTCTGATTTCCCACGTCACTGCCCTGATCCCCACACTGTGGTCTTCTGCCCGCATCTGAGTGCCGCATACTCAGCCTTGCCCCCGCATCAGACCCTAGCCCAGCACAGTAACCAGAATGGGCTTCCTAAACACAAATCTGATTTGTTCCGCCTTCCACTTCCTTGTAGCTTCATTCTTGTGCTCTCACTCAGGGCCCTCACACATGCTGTTCCCTGCACCTCTGACACCCTTCCCAGCTCCCTTCACCTGGCTAACTGCACTCATCCTTGAAGCCTCCACTTCAGTTCCACCTCTTCCAGGGAGCCTTTCTCCCACCCCTGCTTGGACGTGAAGGCCCACCCACTCTCTGCTGTCTTGCAGCACCTACCAAAGAGGCTAATACTGAGTTGCAGGGCTCCTTAAAGGCATGGCTGCATCTGTCTTGTTCCACACAGCACAGAGAAGTATTTCTTGAATGAATGAGCAAATAAATGTGTGAGGCAGTGGACAGAGAGGGAGTGGCTCTACGGCTGATTCTAAAATGAGCCCCAGATCCCTCTTGGTGCTGTCAGCCTCACCCTCTCTACACCACCACAATGCAAGGGTGGGCCTTTCTTGCCTGCCAACCTTGTCCTGCTGTTGCCTGGGCTGCCCCTCGTCCCGCGCCTCCCTCCTGTAACTCCATGGTTGGAGGAGTGCTCCATGCTCATTCCCTCTTCAGTTATTCCTATGGTGAGGGAGAATGTCACTCCCTCTGACCTTGGTTTTGCCTTTTGAGTTGCAGGGGGAAACCCCTTTCTCCCTCCAAGCCATCTGACCACCTTTCAACATGTGGAGGCAGTTTTCCCACAGGCTCTGTCTCCGCTCTGAACATCCAGCTCTGGCTCTTTCAAATATTCACTGCCTTTGTGCCCCCTGGGGAGCGCTGAAGATCCCCCAAGGCCATGGCCCACGCTTGGAGCCACCTGTGCCTGTGCTAGAAGGTGAGCTCTCCCTTTCCAGCCAGGCAGATGGGGAAAGGGTACTCAGTTTTCTGAGTGACATTTCTCATCTGTAGAATGGGACATCATGCCCTTCTATAAAGAAGCAGTGGTGATGCCGGACCTTCTGCACAATGCCTGCATTCACCGAGCGTCCCTTGCCACTGCAAGTGTTCACATGGGATGCTGAGCGCTGTCCCTGCTCCAGGTGTCATCTGTGGACCCCAGAGCACCATCTAATGCCACCAATGCCTCCTTTGGTTGCAGGTCCCAGCCTGCCATTCATGCTGCCCACATATGCCACTGGCCACCACCCAGACACCCAGAAGTCCATTCTTCCTGTTCCATATCTGTCAGCCCCAAATGGAGCTATCTTAGCTTTAGCCCATCTTTCCAGCCCACAGCTCCCATCCAGCCTGATGCAGTCTGCAGGTGGGAGAGGCCTGTCTTCTTTGCCTTTCATAAAGTTTTTAATTGGAAAAAAGAAAAAGTGAGCCAGCAGGGCCCAGGAGAGAGCCCTGTGGTCCGTGGGGATGGCTCAGGTGGGCCGGCAGCTGAATCCACAGCAGGGGACTCAAGGGTGGGTAGGCTTGAAGGAGGTGCTAGTGGGTGGGAAGGTGCCCCCCATGGGGGCCTAAGTAGGTGCAAGAGAAGCTGAGCTCCAGCTTCAGGTCTACAGCACCCACTCTACTCTCCCCAGCAGGAAGCAGCACTGTGCTTTTACCTTTTCCTGCCTCAGTTTCCCTTCTAACTCCCCCTTCACCATCACCTCACTTGCATCTTACCCAGGCCTCTTCCTTCAGAAGAAAAGTCTGTCTTTGAGACACTTTTGATCCATTCAGTGGGCAGGGATGTCTCCCCCCCGCCACCCGCCATCGCAGACCCCACCTCAGATTCAAGAGCAGCTGCCACAAACACAGTGACCTGTAGGAAGTGAAAGAGCGAAGTGGCTAGGGGAAGAGTAATAGCAGCCAGTAAAGACTGAGGGCTCATTGCGGGCTTTGGGAACTATTTCAAGAATTTTAGGCCAGTCGCAGTGGTTCATGCCTATAATCTCAGCACTTTGGGAGGCCAAGGCAGGAGGATCACCTGAAGCCAGGAGTTCAAGACCAGCCTGGGCAACAAAGCGAGACCTCATCTCTACATTAAAAAAAAAGAGAGAGAGAATTTTATGTGGTTTAATTTATCCTAACCACAACACTATAAGGTAAGTGCTGTTATAATCATCGTCACTCCAGATAAGGAAACTGAGGCGCGGGGCATGAAGGAACTTTCCCAGTGATCAGGGCAAGAGTCCCAACTGGGGTCTCTCCACCACATTTAGCCCTCAGAAATTTGCTCTGCCCAAACCTCAGGGGCCCTCACAGGGACAAGACAGCCACCCCTTTATTCAGGGTCTCAACCCAGCCCCTCCTCTCTTGCCCCCAGCACTGAGGCTCAAGCTCAAAGGCCATTTATCATCTCACACACAGCCTGTTCCACTCATTGACTTTCACTGCTGTGCCCCTAGGGTCATTTGAGTTTGTAGCCCCTAAAACAGGGCATGGGGAGGAGATGTGACAAATCGGAGGGCTCTCGCCCCTCTGAAAAGGGACAGCCCCTCCTCAGCTCCACCCGATTGTCTCTAAGGGGACTGGTGGTCTGGTCTTGCCAAATTTCTCATTTTTTAAGAGATTCTGGAAATCTGGCTCTGATGTGAAATCTCTCCGTCTTTAAGGTTGGTGCCTAATAAAAGTGTTTAGGACACAGTGAGGGCAGAGCAAAACCTGCCCGCCCTGCCCAGTTCGTAACACTCACCTTGAGCTTTCCTTGCCTGCCACTTGTCCCCTGCCCTCCCTTCTATTCCCCAGCCCAGAAAACAAACCAGCATTTCTCACTGAGAACTCAGGGCCCCCAGTTTGGGAAACACTGCATTAAGAATTGCTGTCACTTATTTATTTGTTTGTTTATTTATTTATTTATTTATTTATTTATTTATGAGACAGGATCTCAGCTCCGTCGCCTAGGCTGGAGTACAGTGGTGCGATCATGGCTCACTGCAGCCTCAACCTCCTGGGCTCAGGCAGTTCTCCCACCTCAGTGCCCCAAGTAGCTGGAACTACAGCTGTGCACCACCACACCTAGCTAATATATTTAAATTTTAGTAGAGAGGAGTCTTGCTATGTTGTCCAGGCTGGTCTCAAACTCTTGAGCTCAAGCAATCCACCCACCTCAGCCTCCCAGAGTGCTGGAATTACAGGCCTGAGCCACTGCACCTGGCCTGCTGTCACTTTAGTTGGCTTCTTGTCAACAATGAAATTATAAACAAAACGCAGAGTCTTTTCAAAAACTTGAGGACCCTCCCCCTAGAACAGATCTGAATCCCAGTTTGAGAAGCAGTGCTCATAAATCCTCATGATGGCTGCTAATGGGAAGGGCAGGGGCTGTTGTAGAATCCCTCTCAACTTGTCTGTGTCTTAAACCCAGAGTACCAACCCCTGAGGACTTCGGAGTACATTTGATAACGAATGGGGGAGCAGTCAGATAGTGACTCAAAAAGAACATGGACCTTATGATCAGAAAACAGGAGTTTGAACCTCACTTTCGACACTAACTTGCTCTCCAGCTGTGAGTCAGTCCTTAAAGAACTCTCTACGCCTTGTGTTCCTGTCTTAAAATGGATATAGTAATAGTCATCCCTTCAGCTTCCTGGAGTGTGGAGAGAACCAAATTGGATAATGCATGTTGAACTGTTTTGTAGGCTAAGCTCCATAAAGCTCTATGTGTTAATTTGGAGGTGTTTGACAAAGTGTTTCCCTGTATCTTTAGGGTATGATACATAAACGTGGGCTGGATGCAGTGGTGTGCCGATAAATGTTTAACAACTGGCTCTTGGCAGGACAGGGAGTGGGAGCAGAGCTCTGGTTTGTATCGTTCGCCAATTCCTGTGGTATAAATACCACTAGCTGGGTGCAGTGGCTGGGCCTGTAATTCCAGCGCTTTGGGAGGCCACTGTGGGAGGCTCGCTTAACGCCAAAAGTTCATGACCAGCCTGGGCAACAAAG
Source organism: Hylobates moloch (assembly GCF_009828535.3). NCBI lineage: Eukaryota > Metazoa > Chordata > Mammalia > Primates > Hylobatidae > Hylobates > Hylobates moloch. The sequence continues at coordinate 231,606,456 of NW_026652276.1, read as the reverse complement.
CAACACCCCATTTCTACAAAAAATTTTAACAGTTAGCCAGACATGGTGGCATGCACCTATAGCCTTAGCTACTCAGGAGGCTGAGGCAGGAAGATGGCTTAAGCCCAGGAGGTCCATGCTGTAATAAGCCATGATCACACCACTATACTCTAGCCTAGGTGATAGCCAGACCCTATCTCAAAAAAAAAAAAAAACTCCCATATTGGCTGATGTTAAGCTACTGACATGACACACTAGCACATTGCTGGCTGGATGTTACTACAATTGGGCAAATTTGCTAAGAATTGAAGAAAGACTAAGCCCCAAAGGATGTACATTAGTCTGGAGAGAGAGAGCCTTGTCTTGCTTCCTGTCCCTTTCTCAATACATTCAGCAAAGATTTAGATGCAGATTGAGGGTCACACTCACTAGATTTGTGAATGACACACAGCCAGAAAAGATGGTGAATATTTTGGATAACAGAATTAATATTCAAAAGCTGTCAACATTCACCTTCTACGAATTATGAGCTAATTCGTAGAAGATGAATATTAACAGGAGTAAATGTTACGTGTCCATTCTTGAGCCAAAAAGACAACTTTACAAGTAGGGGATAGGGAGACATGTTTTGCGTAGAGTAGGAAAAAGAAATGGCTGGGTGCAGTGGCTCACGCCTGTAATCCCAGCACTTGGGAAGCTGAGGTGTGTGGATCATTTGAGGTCAAGAATTTGAGACCAGCCTGGCCAACATGGTGAAACACTGTCTCTCCTAAAAATACAAAAATTAGCCGGGCATGGTGGCGCGTGCCTGTAATCCCAGCAACTCAGGAGGCTGAGGCATGAGAATCGCTTGAACCCAGGAGGTGGAGATTGCCATGAGCTGAGATCATGCCACTGCACTCCAGCTGGGGCAATAGAGGGAGACTCCGTCTCAAAGAACGAAAGAAAAGAAAAGAAAAAAGTTGAGGTTAAATTGACAATAAGGTCAATTCAAGTCCACAGTGCAATGGGTGATTACCAAAGAGTGATAAATTAATGGCCATGATGACTTTACTCAGTACTCTGTGACTTAAAGATAATTTTCACATATGGAAAATCATTACTATTTTGCTATTCACAATAACCCAGTGAGAGAGGTAAGATGATAAATACCCACTGATGAAGAGACTGAGATCAGAGAGGTTAATGGTGACTTGGCACTTTTATCCTCCTATCAATGCATGATGGAATAAAGGCTCAAACTCAGGCCTTCTGGCCCAGGTTCTGCCCTGTGCTTTGCACCCTGCTTGGAGGCCTTGCTTTCACTGGGCAAACCAGAGGATGTTCCAAGGGGAGGCCCAGGTGGTAGGTGGACTAGCAGGCAGGTCTCATCATGATCACCCTGGGAGTCCTGAAGAGCAGAGCTGTGGGGGTGTTGAGTCACTAGGGCCGCCCCAACAAAGGACCACAGACCTGGCAGCTTAAACAACAGAGATTCCTGGTCCCAATATCGGAGGCTGGAAGTCTGAAATCAAGGCATCAGTGGGGTTGGTTCCTTCTGAAGGCTGTGAGGCAGGGATCTGTCTCAGGCCTCTCTCCTTGGCTAGAAGTTGAGCATCCTCTCCCTCTGTCTCTTTACATCATCATCTCTCTGTGCAAGTCTCTGTGCCCAAATTTCCATTTCTTGTAAGGACACCAGTCCTATTGGATGAGGGCCCACCCTAATGACCTCATTTTAACTTGATTACCTCTTTAAGGACCCTATCTCCAAATAAGATCACATTCTGATATATTAGGGGTTAGGACTCCAACATATGAATTTGGGGGGACACAGTTCAGCTCACAGCAGGGGGACTCTGACAGGTGCCTTCAGAATTTGGAGATGTGTCTTACAGAGGAGCGAGATGGCCAGAGCCTCAGGGAGCTGACAGGGGTTCAAAACCCTGGGCTATCCTCATCACAGGAAGAGCCAAGGCCCTGAGGGACAGGTCGACTCCCTGCCACTGTCCAGTCCTTGGGCCCCTGGGCTGCTGGAACACTAGTTCCCCACCTGGCTCCATGAAGAGCCACAGGGCAGCCTCCAGCCTCCCCTTCTGGCAGTTACCCTGGGCAGTTAGTATGCCACCTTCCCAGCTAGTCCTGGGCATGGCCCCACGGTCTGCTCCCCCTCCATCGCCACCACCACTGCTTCTGCCCCATGCTGGCTGCCGACGCTGCCTCCAGCAGAAGCTTGGGCCCAGCTCTGCCAGGCTCCCCAGAACTCCATGGATCCCACCATTTACCTCCTCACCTCCACATCAGGGAGAAGGAGGTGGCCTGCTGAGAAGTTAGGTCTTTAGGGGGTGATTGCCTCCATCCCAGAGGAACTCCCACAGTTCCTACCCCAGGCGCTGACCTGGCCTGGCCTGGTGGCTTCTTGTGTGAGACCATCTTCACAGCACTCACCTTGGGCTTCGGGATGGCCTACAATCATGTTTTCCTCTTCCCACACCCTGTGCCAAAAGCCACTGCCATCCTGGGGCACTTTCCAAGGCAGGAGCTGACATTAGCTCCTCTCCATTTTGGGGCAAAATCCTGACTTTGGCCGGGTGCAGTGGCTCATACCTGTAATCCCAGCACTTTGGGAGGCTGAGGCAGGCAGATCACTTGATGTCAGGAGTTCGAGACCAGCCTGGCCAACATGACAAAACCCCGTCTCTACTAAAAATATAAAAATTAGCCAGGTGTGGTGGCAAGCACCTGTAATCCCAGCTACTTGGGAGGCTGAGGCAGGAGAATCGCTTGAACCTGGGAGGCAGAGGTTGCAGTGAGCCAAGATCACACCACTGCACTCCAGCCTGGGCGACAGAGTGAGACTATGTCTCAAAAAAAAAAAAAAAAAAAAAAATCATGTCTTCAGGAACCTGGCCTTCAGACCCAGTGGCTGATGATTGCAGGTCAAGAGAATGGCAGGTGCAGAGGTCCTGAGGTGGGCAGGGACCCAGTGAGTTTGAGGACCAGATAGGGACTGGTGGAGCTGAAGGCACCCACAAGGTGGAGTCAGCCCTGTGAGCCCAGGAATTTGGATTCCGTCAGTGCCGTGAAACCACTGTCAGATCTTAAGCAAGGATGTACTATGGTCCTCATTGCATTTTTTAAAAGATCACTCTGGCCACGCTGTAGAGAGAGACAGAATGGAGAGATGGGACGATCAGTGCAGAAGAAAGATCGTGCTGGCCTGGACCAGGGTGGTGACAGAAAAAATGCAGAGACCAGTGGGCTTGAGAGATCAGATAATAGCACAACCAATAAAATTTGCCTATGGATTAAGTAGGAGGGCCAAGGGAGAAGAAGATGTTCATAATAGCAACCATGGAACAGCATGGAAAATGGCCAGACCCTGGAGCTGGGCTGAGGGAATTGGATGGCTTGAGAGATATGGCGATGTAGATGGGCAGGATTGAGGTTTGGAGGGATAAGAGGGACATTCTCCAAGGTGGAACCTGGGGAGGGCAAAGACAAGGCTTTGAGGCTGGTGAGGAGGCCCCCTTGGTGAAAGTGGTAGGGCCTTGGTGGATACATGGACATCCTGCCTCTCTCTCCCCTCCCTCCCCAGCTGCCTTCCAGGTTTTAAGTTGTGGTTACAGCTTCGGCCTTGATTTAAATCCCTCAGAACACCCCTTGGCATTTCTTTAATTAAAAAAAAAAAACTTTAGCAGGAGTGTCTGGCACATTCTACTTCTTCCCATCAAGTCTGCCCACAGCCTCTGGGCTAGGATCTAGGCTAGACACAGGCCACCTGGATGAAAATCTCAGCTCCACCCCTACTAGCTCTGCAATCTTGCACCAGTCATTTTGCTTCCTTAGGCCTCAGTTTCCCCACTTGTAAGGTGGGTTAAGGATTGTACTCGCAAGGTAGGGTGACTATTAACATTAATTGAGCTCAGAACAAACAGTGGCTGCTCCCAGTAAGAGTTGTGTGTGCTGGCTTCCCTGTTACTAGTTTTAGCCTGCTGGGCTCTGCAGGGCACCTGTCCTGCCCTTTCCACTATTCATGACTCTAGCCAAGATAAAGCACAAGTCTTGGGTGCCTCTCCCCTGACCTTCACAGAGGTGCCCAAGGAGGCACTGCCCCTGAGACCCACAGCACCCCATGCCAGCCTTGGGCGTCCCGCCCAGCTGGGGCTTTCCCTGGCTGTGCTCAGGGTCTTGCTTAGGTGTCGCTACTCTGAGACACCTGTTGGGGTAGCCCTGCCCCACCCTGTTAGGGGCCCCTCCTCCCCGCTCCCACGGGGCCCTAAGGACACACCTGGCACAAAGCCCTCTATCCATCATGTCTTTCTCGATGACCACCAGGTCTCAAGGGCAGAGGCCATGTCATGCGTGTAAATGGGCAGCACTTCCCAGGAGCCGCCCCAAAGGAGGTGCTCACTAAACGCGTAGAGGACAGAAGGCAGAGGAGCACACGGGGTGGGAGGAGGCCCTGCTTTTCCTCGGATGCTGTTACCAGCAGTTCCCAAACCTCAGCTTTTCTAGGCCAATAACTGGCCTTACAAAATCTTTTTAAATTTAAGTCCCAAAGCTGGGCATGGTGGCTCACGCCTGTAATCCCAACACTGAGTGGCCAAGGTGAGAGGATTCCTTGAGCCCAGGAGTTGGAGATCAGCCTGAGCAACATAGCAAGACCTTGACTCTAGAAAAAATTTACAAATTAGCCGGGCATGGTGGCACGTGCCTGTAGTCCCAGCTACTCAGGAGGCTGAGGTGGGAAGATAGCTTGAGCCCAGGAGGTCCAGGCTAAAGTGAGCTGTGATCACACCACTGCACTACAGTCTAGACGACAGAGCAAAACGCTGTCTCAAAAAAAAAAAAAAAAAAAAAAAGAGGGTTTAAGTGCAGTGGATGTGCTATGTGTGGTGGCTTCTGAATGTCTCCCTCCTGTCCTGCAGCCCAAGCTGCAGCCCCCACAGCTCAGTTGCAGGGCCACAGGCTTCCCATGGCATGACCCCTGCATGCTAACACCACTTGTGGCTGCTCTCTGCCCAAGGAAGCGTCCAGGGGTTTGAGTAGACCCCACACTTCCCGCAGGGCTCCCAGAGCCGCCATAATTAGCCACTGTGAATGGTCACCTGGCTGGCTTCTAAGAGCAGCAGCTCAGCCTTCGCTTGTACCCACCATGGCGTTTGTGATGAGCCTGCCGCCGAAGGGCTCTGAGAGCTCCCTGGTTCCACTGCGCCCCACCCTAGCTGGGGGTTGGTTGGCAGCAGGATCATCCAAGTCCGGGAGGTAAGGCAGATGAGCAGCAGCCGAGGCCACAGGGAATCCAGGCTGTGGGGCAGGCAGGCAGGACCATTGGGAAGCTGATGTTAACAGCTGCTGCTCGTTAAGTGTTGACCCTGTGCCAGGCACTGTGCTGAATTCTGCACATGCTCAACCACATTTTAATCCTCACATCCACCCGTGCATCACATGAGGGACCCCCAGTTTTGCAGATGGGGAAATTGAGGCTCAGACAGGTCAGGTAACACGATCAGGGTTATGGTCACTCAGTGGCTGGGTGGGGTTTGAACCCAGAACCAATTGACTCAAGGGCTGTGGTTCTCAACCCTGGGGCAATTTCACCCTCCAGGGACAAGGGTCAATGTCTGGAGATACTTTGTTTGCCACACTGGGTAGAGGATAGAGGCCAAGGATGCTCCTGACATCATACAGTGCACAAGGCAGCTCCTACAATAAAGAATCGTCCAGCCTGAGATGTCAGCAGTGCCAACTGGAGAAACTCTGTTCTAGAATCCAGGCTAGGAGCCATCACAGTGTGGACTGCAGAGACCCTGCCCAGAGCAGTGGGTCCAGGCAGGGGTGGAGAGCACAGCCAGCCTTAGTTACAAGGATTTGCCGAGAGCACGCCCCAACATCTGTCGCCTCCCCACCGCCCGCCCCTTGGTGAGTCTTCGTGAGGCTTCTTGCTGCCACTGTAGCCATTTGCGTCCCAGGGTAAACTCTGCTGAGTTACTAGTGTGCTCTGTGGGGACGGCAAGATGCTGAGCTTACTGTGAAGTCCTTGGTCATGGACAAGCCTCACAAGCCCCATCTCTTCTCAATCCCACTTATGTTTGCCTGGTTCTCCAAGAAATTGGTGGTCCACTCGGCATAGACAGAGCCTGTTGCTGTTCTCACCACTTCTCCTACCCCTCTTAAGGGCCAGTTGGATCCTCCAAGTTCTCCAAACCTAGTACCAAGTGGCACCAGGAAGGCAAGGCAAGGTGGTAGGGGGCTGTCCCAGGGCACCGCTTGGCTATGTCGGGGTAACGACAGGTTCCCAAAGGATAGCCGACTGAGGTCCAGGTAGGGGGCGGGGTGGCGTGTCGCCATTGGATTCGAGTGTGCATGTCGCACAGGAGTTACACTTGCTTGTGAGGACCAGAGAAGCCACAGGAAAAAGGGGCTTGTTCCAAGTTTAACTAGCATTCATTTTTTATTTTTTCTTGTTTTTGGCTAAAAAGGAATATTTCCACAGTAACAAAGGGAACCTTCTCAAATGCATTGAAATTTATTTCAGACACCTTGGTGGTAGCACATTTTCTAGAATTTGTATTCCCAATGTTTCGAACAATCAGCTTGAGATTTTGAGGGATGTGTTTAAAAGGATAATTAAGGGTAATTCAGCTTAGCTCTACAGGCTTCCAGGGATCTTGATTTCCTTCTTTAAAAGGCAGGTGTTTGGGGAAGGTGGGGTGCGTTTGTTGGTTAAAGCAGTCAAGCTTTAGCATGGGGACACTGGGGAGGCAGCTTGGGGTAAAGGAGAAAACCCAGGGACCTTGAGGACAGGAAACCTGATTTGCAATCCTGGCCCCACCCTGTGATAGCACAGCGAATTTTGGCCAGTCACACAACTTGTTAGAGCCTCATTTTCATTATCTTTATAATGGGGACCCTGCCAGGAACCTGATAGGGTTATCTGTTGGGATCAGACAGGTTACTGTATGTAGAAGTGCTTGGTCAATGGTAAAGTCCTAGACAAATCTAAGCCAATGTTATTACTGCTATGATAACAAGTCTCGGCCAGGCGTGGTGACTCACGCCTGTAATCCCAGCACTTTGGGAGGCCAAGGTGGGTGGATCACGTGAAGTCAGGAGTTCAAAACTAGCCTGGCCAACATGGTGAAGCCCCGTCTCCACTAAAAACACAAAAATTAGCTGGGCATGGTGGTGCGTGCCTGTAATCCCAGCTACTCAGGAGGCTGAGGCAGGAGGATCACTTGAACCCAGGAGGCAGAGGTTGCAGTGAGCCAAGATGACGCCATTGCACTCCAGCCTGGGTGACAAGAGTGAAACTCCGTCTCAAAAAAAAAAAAAAAAAGTCTCAGGTTGTAACCTCAGCTGGCATTTGGAAATCCATGCTGAAGATCCTGAACGGGCTCGGAGTGGGCTCTCTTCACCTCCACCCATCACATGTTGGAGGCTCTGCCATGTGCCAGGTACTTGGGATTTAGCAGTGAAGAAAACAGATAAAAAGCCCTGCCTCCTTTAGAAACACACACACACACACACACACACACACACACACACAGAGCCCCTAACTTTTTGGAGCTTACATTCTTTTTTTTTTTTTTTTTTTGAGACAGAGTCTGTCTCTGTCATCTAGGCTGGAGTGCAGTGGTGTGATCTCAGCTCACTGCAACCTCTGCCTCCCAGGTTCAAGCAATTCTTCTGCCTCAACCTCCCGAATAGCTGGGACTACAGGTGTCCACCACCATGCCCAGCTAATTTTTGTATTTTTAGTAGAGACGGGGTTTCACCATGTTGGCCGGGTTGGTCTCGAACTCCTGACCTCAGGTGATCTACCCACCTTGGCTTCCCAAAGTGTTGGGATTATAAGTGTGAGCCACCGCACCCGGCCTGGAGCTTACGTTCTAATGGAGAAAAAGAAAACTCAGGCATCAATGTAAGGGAGTAGATGATACAGAAAGGTGGAAGGTGTGGGCTCCTGTAGGGAAAGTGGAGGGGAATAAAAGAAATGGGCGTGTGGAGGGAGAGGGCTTGCAGTTTTTAATCAGGGAGACAGACTGTGCCTCATTGAGAAGGAGACGTGTGAACAAAGGCTTTTGGGAGGTGAGGAGTCTGCCATGTAGACTGCCAGAGGAAGAGCATCCTGGGCTGGCATGGACCTGGAGTTTCCAGAGCACCGCAGGGAGCCCAGAGACCGGGGCAGAGAGAAGGTTGGGGGGGGGGAGATAGCAAGAGGTGAGAGCAGAGGGGACAGGGAGTAAGGATGAGACCAGATCCTGCAGGACCCTCAGGACCTTGGCCCTTGCTTGGAATAAGACAGAAGGCCTGGAGGGTTTAGAGCAGAGCAATGCCATGATCTGACTCCCTTTTTCTTTTTCTTTTTTTTTTAGGCGGAGTCTCACTCTGTTGCCCAGGCTGGAGTGCAGTGGCGAAATCTTGGCTCACTGCAACCTTTCCCTCCTGGGTTCAAGCGATTCTCCTGCCCCAGCCTCCCAAGTAGCTGGGATTACAGTTGCATGCCACCACACCTGGCTAATTTTTGTATTTTTAGTAGAGACGGGGTTTCACCATGTTGGCCAGGCTGGTTTTGAACTCCTGACCTCAAGTGATCCACCTGCCTCCGGCCTCCCAAAGTGCTGGGATTCCAGGCATGAGCCACTGCGCCCGGCCCTGACTCCCTTTTTAAAGAACCTGTTGCCATGTTGAGAACAGACTGTCGGGGTGAGGCTGGAAGCAGGCTACCCAGTAGCTGTGGTTTGGAGCTCGGGTGGCATCCGGGGAGAGGTGAGAAGCAATGGGCTGCTGGTCCACAGCCAATAGGATGTGCCTTCATAGTGGATGTAAGGTGTGAGGGACAGGCAGGGGTCCAGGGTGTTCCAAGGTGTGGGCCTGGGCAGCTGGAAGGAGGGAGAAGACTGGGTGGAGGATGGGGTTTGAGGCAAAAGAGAAGGAGCTCATTTTGGACAGACCATGTTTGAGCTGTTCACTGAAGACCCAGGTGGAAATGCCAAATAGGTGATTGGATAGATGCGTCCAAGGATTGGGAGAGAGGACCAGGCTGGAGGAAACTGGGGGCTGCCGACATACAGGTGGTGCTGGACATGATGTGACCGCAAAAAGGATGAGATCTCTGAGGAAGTGAGCGTGGAGAGGTGAGGAGGACCCAGGCCTGAGTCCTGGCGCTCCTGCATGGAGAGGGAAGGAGAACTGGATGGTCCCCAGGGACTCAGAAAGAGCAACCCAGGAGGCAAGAGGTCAGCCAAGAGGGAGAAGCGTCCTCCCTCCACGGGAGGAAATGTTTGAAAGAGGACAGAGTGTTGTGACTTTGCCAGGTGTGGTGGCTCACACCTGTAATCCCAGCACTTTAGGAAGCCAAGGCAGGCGGATCACAAGGTCAGGAGTTCGAGACCAGCCTGTCCAATATGGTGAAACCCCGTCTCTACTAAAAATACAAAAATTAGCCGGGTGTGGTGGCAGACACCTGTAGTCCCAGCTACTCGGGAGGCTGAGGCAGGAGAATCGCTTGAACCCAGGAGGCAGAGGTTGCAGTAGGTTAAGAACTGACAGCAGCATTTGCCAAGGTGGAGGCTACCGGTGGCCCTGCCAGGGGCATTTCAGTGGAGCAGCGGGAGCAGCATCGACAGGATTGGGATTCAGGGAGAATGGAAGAGCACAAATGAGACAACTCTTTTCAGAAGTTTTGTTGCTACTGGGCAGCAACCTGTAGGATAAGTAGGGTTAAGAGAGATTGTTTCAGGAGGCCGGGTGCAGGGGCTCACGCCTATAATGCCAGCACTTTGGGAGGCTGAGGCGGGAGGATCACTTGAGCCCAAGAGTTTGAGACCAGCCCAGGCAACATAGTGAGACTTCGCCTCTATTTTTAAAAATGTAATACAAAATGAAAGAAGAGCACTTATTTCCAATGAGGATGTAACAGTACTTGTGCATGCTGCTGGGGGAACTCCAGGGGAGAGGGGAATGTTGATGAAATGATGGTGTGGGAGAGAATTGCTGGAGCAGTGTCCTTGGTGTGGAGGAAGGACGGAGCTGGCACACGGAGGCATGGCTGGCTGTAGTCGGGAGCACAGATAGCTCATCTGGAGGAACGGGATCAGCTGCTGGCAGGCAGAGGGTGTGGTGGGAGGCTCTGGAAGTTCTTCGGAAGCTTCTTTTTTCTCAGTGAAGGGGAAAACAGGGGCACGAGCTGGGAGTGAGGAGGATGGAGGAGAGGTTGGAAGTCAGAGGAGGGAGAAGCTGCAAAAAACTCCTGTCGGGGTGTGGGAGCGGGCATAGATGTGACTGTGCTGTGGGAAGAGTGGCCGGCCAGGCAGCACAGTGCCAGCTGAGCTCGTGCCAAATCCACAGTGAGACCGGGTGGGGTGGCTGTGTGTCTTTCTCTGGCCACATTCAGGTGCGTGGTTGCAGGGGAGGAGTTGATGAAGCTGGATTTACGGCTTAAGAGAGTCAAGAGTATATGCAAGGGGTCGGGTGCAGTGGCTCATGCCTGTAATCCCAGCACTTCGGGAGGCCAAGGTGGGCGGATCACTTGAGGTCAGGAGTTTGAGACCAGCCTGGCCTACATGGTGAAACCCTGTCTCTACTAAAAATACAAAAAGTAGCTAGGCATGGTAGTGTACACCTGTGGTCCCAGCTATTCAGGAGGCCGAGGCACAAGAATTGCTTGAGCCCAGGAGGCAGAGGTTGCAGTGAGCTGAGATCGCACCACCTGGGCAACAGGGTGACACTCTGTTTCAAAAAAAGCCAGGTGCAGTGGCTCATGCCTGTAATCCCAGCACTTCAGGAGGCCGAGGCAGGCAGATTGCCTGAGGTCAGGAAGTTTGAGACCAGCCTGGGCAACACAGTGAAACCCCATCTCTACTAAAATACAAAAAATTAGACGGGTATGGTGGTAGGCACCTGTAGTCCCAGCTACTTGGGAGGCTGAGGCAGGAGAATTGCTTGAACCCGGGAGGTGGAGGTTGCAGTGAGCCGAGATCACGCCACTGCACTCCAGCCTGAGTGGCAGAGCAAGACTCCATCTCAAAAAAAAAAAAAAAAAAAGTATATACAAGGGAGGTTAAAATGGTCAATTGTGTGTTACGTGTCACCGTCAAAAGAGCCAGGAGATTCAATGTGTAAGAGCAAGGGGTAGCTGTGGGGAGGGGTGCAGAGTGGTGAAATGAAGCAGAGGTTCCAGAGGAGTCACAGGATTTGGAGGTCAGGGAGCTGGACAGGGTGAACTGGAAAGAGGAAAAAGAGGAGATGGTGGTCAGTGAGTGGGGTGCATGGGACTGAAAGTGGGGGGCTGCGGTTGCTGCAGTCATCTAAGAGATGACCTTGGGAGTGCATGGCTGAGGGAATAGGGAGAATCGCTGGAAGAGGAGCTGCCAAGGAACGGAGAGGCCAGAGATGTCCGGAAGAGCATGCAGCAGGCTGGACAGGAGTGGTGCTCCAGAGAGTGACATGAGCCAGAAGCCAGAATCCGCACGAATGAAGGCTCCCTAGCTGGGGGTAAGATGCAGAGTCAGGGGTCTGGAAACAGCAGTGAGGGGCAACGGGGGGCCATACCCACCCTGAGGCCAGTGGTCGAGCCACTGCTGGAAGGGAGCCTGGCATCTTCTTCTGGAAGGCACAAAGGATGCTTCCAGAAGAGGTGGAGCATGTTGGAAATGTTCCTTAGGACAGACCACACAGTAGGAGGGTTTCAGGGGCTGGGGAGAGATGGCAACTGTAGGAGGGTCTAGGGCCTTGTGGGACTCAAAGTGCAGGAGTTGAGGGGTCTGGGGCTTTCTGTGGTGACTGATGCAGTTGGGGATAAAGGGCAGCATGAGATTGAACCTGGTGCCCTCAAAGCCAAAGGCAGGTCAAGGGCTCCCCCTGGCCCCATGGTGCAGAGTGGAAGGTGCAGTGTCAGACCCGCAAGGACAGCCGGGCGGCGAGTCCGCGCGACACTTCCACAGGGGTTTTATTTACACATCCCACTGCCCGCTGCCATTTGATTTAATATTCTCAAAAATTTGTTTAGAGAAATGCAGATGGACTTTTTGTAACTATTCACTTCTCTTCACTCCGGTGACACCCAGACCCCAGAATGCAGTGATTGGCAGGAATCTCCCTGAACACCTGTTCAGAGCAGTAGCTGAGGCCCGTTCCTGCCTCACAAGTCCTCAGAAGCTTCCCGAGGTGAGGGGCAGGACGCTGGGCCACCAGGATTGTCCTGACACTGTTATGGGGAGCTGTTAGCTGCAAAAGACAGAGAGAATTGGAGATGCCAGAATGGGGCTCCCCTCACTAAGAAAGAGGAGGGCTGGGGCCTGGGGAACACAGGACACACGTGGAGACAGCTAGCAGGGTGGCCAAAGGCCTCCCCATACCAGGCAGGGTGGAAGAGGCAGGGCCCTGGCCCAAAGCCCCGGTGAAGCGGGCAGCACTGTGTGCCTTGCCAGCATTTCCAGAGGCCGAGGTTGGAGGGAAGGCAGCAGCACCCTCATGTCACAGATGAGGACAGAGCTCCAGGGAGGAAACGGCATTCCCAGGGCCACACAGCCCGACATGAGCAGATCCCAAGTCGACCAGAAGCCACAAGGCTGCCCCCCAGATCCCTGGCAGCCAACATCTGGATGCAGCCAACATCTGGATGCAGCCAGCATCTGTAGAGAGATGGGGATGTGGGTAGGATGTCTGAGACATGCACTGGGTGACTCCCCTGGCACCTCAGGCATTTGGGACACTGCTGGGGCAGGGTGGGAGTGGGGCCTTAGCAGAGCCAGGGGATATTATGGGGATGGGTGGGCTTCCCAGCCCTGGCTGCCTGTTAACCAGGAGGCTGCTGGAGCCAGAGATGGCTCCCACACACCTGGGAGGAGGAGAGGGAAAGACTGGCTACTGTTTGGAGTCTCAACCACCCTATGAGTCCCGAGGCCATGCGATCCACTTGTGTTTGCCCTGGGTTTCAGCCACATCTAAGGCACTGAATCTGGCCAGATGCGCCAGGTGTTGATCTGGAGGGAGAGGAGAGGAGAGTGAGGATGGCTCTGAGTGACCCATCCCTCCCTCCAGGGGCCATACAGCCAGCAGGTCAGGGCACTGCCCAATTCAGGGTCCCTGGATGTGTCCCTATTGCCCGCCAGGCAGAGCCACACCCTGGAAGGTGGGAGAGAGGTTATTAGCACCCGTCAGGATCCCACGTAAACACCATCCCACAGCCCAGCCGTGTCCTTGCAGAAATGGGGACCAGGCCTGTGTGGCACGTTTTTATGGGGTGTGTGACCTGCTACAAGCGACCACCTCATTAATGGGGAATAAGAAAAAACCTGCTGTGAATCCAAAATGTGCCTTCCCTGTGGGCCAGCGGGATGCTCAGAGCCCAGAGGCCCAGCCCCGCTCTCCTCCTGCCACCAGCAGTTTATTGTGTTGTGTGTGGTGGGAGGGGTGTCAAGGAGCATCCCATTAGACTGAGGAATCCCACGCAGGCAAAGAGAGGAAGGAGGCCTCATTCATTCCACTAACCTTCGCATGCACCTGCCTGCCGCACAGGACCCTGGGGACCCCAAGGTAAGGCCCACCCTGCTGGCTGGATGCTGAAGGTGTAGGGGTGGGGGCTCAGCCAGGTGTGCGTGACAGGGGCAGAGCCACCCAGAGAGAGCTACTCTGAGGGGAGGACGGAGGGAGTGAGTGGGAGGGCCGCGTCCCTGAGGATTCCATAGAGGAGGGGGTGCTGAGCTGGGACCAGGCCTCACTCCTGGTGAGCAGCCCCCACTCACTCGGTGCGGGTCTGCTTCCTGGCACAGCTCCGTCGCTCTGCTCCCTCCCTCTGTCCCCCTCCTTCTTCCCAGTCTGCCTTGGTTCCTGCCTCTGTCTTAGGAAATTCTTGGATTTCAGAGCTGGAAGGGCTCTAGGAATGCTCTGACTTAAGCCTCTCCTTTCTCTTCTGAGGACACTGAGGGACAGGGAGGTACAGCGACTTGCCCAAGGTCGCACCATTATTTTGGTGTCCTAGTTTCTCTTTGTTTTTTTTGCTTCTATATATTGCATTTGTCTCTTTCGTGTATGTTTGCAAAAGTGACACAGAAAGACAAAGTCACACAGAGAGACAGCCCCCTTGATAGCAGCAGAGAGTGTCGGGGGTACAGAAACATCCCAACACAAACAGAGAGGGGCACAGCTGCCCTGGCCTGGAAGCAGCATGAGGGCAGCCAGGAGGAGGAGGAGGAAGGTGCCTGATGCCTCTGGCCTGGCCTTCGGAGCGTCCCCTCTGCTAACCGTCACCTAGAGGTGGGGGTTGAGGTACAGTCTCCCCTCCTCCCTCTCTGGAGCTGGGCGTGACCCCAAGGACTAGCCAGAGGTGCCCCGGGGCTGGGGCTTAGCCTGGGCAGGTAGGCTGGATGGCGGAAAGTGGGGCCTGGTTTAGGGATGGCCAGAACACCGAAACCAAGGCTTTGTGGTCCTCAGAGCGCCAAGTGGTCTCACTTTCTCCCTCCCATCTCTCTCTCCCTCCCTCTCCTCTCGCGTTCTCTCTCTCTCTCTCTCTCCTCTCTCTCCTCTCTCTCTCTCCTCTCTCTCTCTCTCTCCTCTCTCTCTCTCTCACACACACACACTCAGGCCGCCCCAGTGAGGGTGATCGTATTCCCCTAAGGAGAGCTTTATTGCTGGGGGTGTGGGGAAAAGGGAGTAGAGGCAAGAGCTCTCTCCCAAGCAATCCGTTCTCCCTCCAGTCTCGCTTCCTTTGTTCCTCCCTTCCCTTCCTCCCTCTCCCCTCGCCAGCTTCTCTTCTCTCCTTCCAGCCCCTTCTCCCAAGTTCCCCGCTCTCCCGCTCCTCCTGCCGCGCCCCCGAGCGGAGTCCCCGTGGTGGGACCTTCACGGAGGGCAGGAGGGCGGGACTGCGGCTGGGGCCCGGCCTCGGTGGCCATCTTCCCGCAGGGAAGGAGTTAAGTCTCTTCCCCGCATCCCTCCTCCCTCCGCCTCCTCCCCGGCCGCCGCGGAGTCCTGCAGCTGGGCCCCGGGCTGACCTTCACCGGGAGGGAGGCCGCGGTGCGCATGCCCAGGCCGGGGACCGGCGCGGGCGGAGGGAGGGGCGGCGCGGGCCGGGCCGGCCGGAGCCCCCCAGCTGCCCGGCCGCCGCCCGCTCGCTCGGGCGCGGTGGGGGCGAGGCGGCCGAGCCCGTCCCGCAGGCCGCGGCGCATCTCTCCCTGCGCGGGGAGCGGCGCTTTGCCATTTGGTGCTGGTGGTGCTTCAGCGAGGGAAGGAGCGATGGGGGGACGGCAGGGGGGACTGCGGCGCCGGGCGGCCGCCCTCGCCCCCGACAGGCGCACGGCCTGCCCCAAGTGCGGCGGGCGCCCTATTGCGCTAGGAGGAATCCAGGCTCTTCCCGGGCCTCTGTCCCACCCGCAGGAGCCATCGGCGGCATGGCACACCTAGCGCCCTTCTGGGGTTGAGCCATTGGGGATCCTGGCCTTTGTGAGGAGGGAGCCCTGGCCCGGGCCCCCACACTGGCGCCTCCCCAGCTTTCTGGTCTGAAGGCTTCTCCTGTCGCCCACCTAAAAGCAGTATGCAAATGTGTCTGGGCCTGCCTTGTGAATGGGGCCCACCACAGGATGTGGAGGTGCTCAAGGTGTGCCTGTGTGTGCAGAGCCATGTGGCTTCCTCGACCTTTTGGCGCTTGCATTGGTGTGTGTGCCTGGTGTGTGTGTGTTGGGAGGGTATGTGTGCAAGGTGTATCTATTGTCTGTGTACACTTAAGGATGTCTCCCAGAGGAGTGGCTTAGGAGGGGGCTTATGTATGGACTTGGATGAAGCTCACCAGCTCCTCCACAGGGGCCTCACCATAGCTCCAGGTCTAACTACCTTCTGCAACCTCTTCCACCACCAAGACCAAGCCTGGGATCTCCCAGGCCCTGCCTCAAACTTCCCAGCTACCCAAACTGGAGTGCCCAGCATCTCCTCTGCTGTCTTCTTTTCCCAAAAGGTCTCTCTAATAGTTGAGAACACTGAGCTTTAACAAAGCCTAGGGGTGTCTATCTCCAACCCCCAGAACCTCCAAGGCCTGTGGTTTCCCACGCCCCTGCTAGACGCACCCGTGGTGGGTGGGGGTGCCCATAGTAATTCACACCATCAGGTAAATGGCAGAGTACCAGCTCCATCCATTGGCTCATTGAGCTTTGCAAGCATCAGGTATCTGGGGTACTGTTGAGTTCCTGTGCCCAGGCATGGAGGAAGAGTGGGAATTAAAGATCAGTCTCTGACCTTATGGGGACCTTAGCCTCTCTAGGAAAGCAAAGCTAATGTCCTTGAAGCACAGTGCACGTCAGGCCAGTCCAGTGCCAATTCATGGTGCTGGGTAGATGGCAATGAGCATTTGGAGAGGAGAAAAATCTTTCCATACAAGTAGGACGAGGGAAGGCTTCCTGGAGGAAGTGGGGCCTGGGCTGGGCTTTAAAGAATAGGTGTGATTTGGACAAGCAGAGGGAAGGCAGAGGGCAGGCAAAGGGCATTCCAGGTAAAAGAATCGGGGGCAGGGGCTAAGAAATGGGAGTGAGCGGGGATTTGGGAGGTTAGCAGGCAGACTGGGCAAGTCACTTCCCCAGGTTCCCAGCAGCATGACCTATGGCAGACAGAGGCAGGCCACCCACCCATCCCCACCCTGTCAGGGCCCAGGCTCTGTGTGTGTGTGGCGGGGGGGTGTGTGGGGGAGTCTAGGCTAAAGCCCTGGTAGAGATTGGGTAGCAAGGGGATCTCTAGGTCCCCCTTCAAGCTAGAGGTGGCAGAGGAGCATCCTGGACCAGATGCCCTCCCTGACATTTCAGATTGACAGTGGGCACCTAAATGAACAGTGACAGCCAAGAACACAACCAGGGCCAGCAGACAGGCTGCAGGCAGAAAGGACCCCCTGGGCAAAGGCATTCTGAAGGGTTTAGGGTCAGTACCCTTCAGTCTTCAGGGCCCAACTTCAAGTAAGTGTTTCAACAAACTCCCCTAGGCACCAGGCTATGGTCCTGCCCTCACCTGGATTCTCACAGTGAGGCCCCAGCAGACCCCCAAACTTGACCCAAGGGGCCTTGTTCCAAAGCCCACGGGCTCCTCCCCAGACAGGAGGAAAAAGGGGCGTGGCCTTTGGGGACCTGGGTAGGCCCAGGACTCCCAGCCTGGGTATGTCAGGATTTGCCCCTCCTCCTTCCGGTCCCTCCTCCACTCCAGGGACTGCCAACTCCTTCCACACGCCCTTTCTGGGGCTCCTTTGCCACCCCACCCCACACCCCAGCCTCAAGACCCTCTCTTTGGGGTCTTGAGGCCGGCCCAATATGCCCACTATACCCAGCCCAGCTGCCCCAACTCCTCTGGGTCCCCTAACCCCACTCCACCCCCACCCCAAGGAAACCAAGCCCAGCTTGCCTCGTTCGCTCCACGCACCCACCCGAGCACCCCCCTGGCGCTGCGCCATTCCCTACATTCATTCTCTTCCTGTTCTCATGAGCACAATCCCTGTCCCTCTTTCTGAAATACTTCCCCTATTGCCCTCACTTTCTCACAGAGCGGCAAACAAAGACTCACATACCCAGAAATAGCCTCGCACAGAGCTGAAAGGCACAGGCCACGTCCTGCCACACACGCAGGCGCGCGCGCACGGAGGCTGTCGTGGAGGGAGGCACACAGACAAGGCGGTCTGCATGCACATAAGCTGCCACGCCACAAAAGGGCGCGGACACACACGGCGTGTGAGACAAGGGCACACACAGCTGTGGACGCAGGGCCACGCCGCCGCCCGGGCACACCCACCGCCGCCGGCCCCGGGCAGGCGCGAGGCCTCTCGGGCCGGGCTCCCCCGGTTCCTGCCAGCGAATGTTTCCCTGCTCGGCCTGCCAGGTCTCTGGGGAAAGGGCCTCAGAAATGCAGCAGGAGCCGCTGGGGGAAAAGTTGGAACTGACTGTTCCCTGCCTGGCGCGGCCGGCGAATTCCCTGACGGAGAAACTATTTGTGGCGAGAGCCGGTGGCCGGCGACCCCCCGCCGCCTCCCCTGGCGTCCCCTCCCCGCGCCGCCTCCCGCGGGCCTCGGCGGCTTCGGGCTGCAGCACTGCTGCCCAGCGCCCGCGGCCGGGCTGGTCGGCGCGCCTCGCCGCTTATCTGCGCTGTTTGGACAGCGGGCTTGGAAAGGCAGGCGGCCCCGTCCCCGCCGAGTCAACAGGCAGACCCCGGGCCGCCGGACTATTTCTGTCTTATCAGTGCAGGAATGCGGCAGCCGCGGCGGCGGCGGCGGCGGCGGGCGGGCGGCGGCGGCGTGGGCCGTGGGCCGTCAGGGCAGCCCTGAAGGGGCCCCCTCCCCACTCCGCTCGAGTAGAAGTGTGAGAGAGCCCAGCAGGACTCAGAGGGGAGAGTTGGAGGAAAAAAAAAGGCAGAAAAGGGAAAGAAAGAGGAAGAGAGAGAGAGAGTGAGAGGAGCCGCTGAGCCCACCCCGATGGCCGCGGACGAAGTTGCCGGAGGGGCGCGCAAAGCCACGAAAAGCAAACTTTTTGAGTTTCTGGTCCATGGGGTGGTGAGTGGGGGAAAGTTAGCGGGGGAGGGCGAGCGAGCTGGCTCGGGCTGAATGGAGGGCTGATCGGGAGGGGCCGGGAGGGCGCTCCCGCTCTCCCACCCCTCTAGTGGGGGGCGCCATGGCCCACAGCCCGGCCCCGGGACTGTGCTGGCGCCCTGGCACCCGAACACGTCGCCAGGCGGCCGGCCGGGTCTGACGCGAGGCGGGGAAGGGAGGCGTTTGCATGGCTCTTGTCAGGGGCGGGGGTGGGACTTGGGGACTCTCCCCCCCAAGTGGGGGGGTCCTCGCTGTAGCCGACAGGTTGACTTTCGTTCTTTTCCTTGTGGGCCCAGGTGTTGCCCCTTCCCTGGGGGTGGGGGTGGGGGATGGGGACATGGCAGAGGCTGGGCTGGGCTGTCTGTTCATCCGTTGGGACAGTGTCACTGCTTGTGTCTCCGGAGCAAGAAGCAGGTGACCCTGGAGGCACTGTAGCGGGAAGCTCGCAGGCTGAGCCACCTCTGCATCCCAGCGGCAGGGCTCTGGAGCTTCTGCCTTAGGGTGGGGGAGAGGCCCGCTCTAGGGACTTAGCCCAAGTTAGGGGCTCTGAGGGTCTTCTTGGCGGACTCAGCCACCAGAAGCTGATGTCCTTAACTCCTCGAAGGTGTGAAGGAAGGGCTGGAGTTGGGGACATGAGGCCTAGAGACCGAAGGGACAGAGGAGCACTGTCCTGCCACAGGCAGGCTGTGAAGGCACGTGGGAGCCTGGGAGGCTGGAGCTGAGTCAGTAGGGCCCGGCCGGGAGGGGTGTGGAGGGATGGGGAATGGGAGAAGCAGGGGCTGCGACTCTTGGGATGGGTGAGGGAGTGGAGGCCCTGTGTAGAGGAAGCTGTCAGGTTTACCATGGCCAAATTTGGTTGTGACCCCAAGGAAGGCACCTTCTCAGTAAGGCCAGAGTCCCTAGGATTTTGGCCTTTCGTGGGGGTGGGGCTGGTGGCAGGCACAGCTCTCTGGGGGCTCTGAAAGCCTCCCTCTCAGGGCCTCTTCAGCAGATAAGCCAGTATCCCTGGCCTTGATAACTGGGGAGAACAGCTGACAGGAACAGGGGTCCTCCCTGGAGTGGCCTGTCCTCCAGCCCCAGGGACCCCTGGGGGTAACTTCCCAAGGTGTCCATGTCAGCTAGCTGAGTTACCAGTCCTAACCTGGCTGCTGGTGGGAGCCCCTTTAAAAAGGCCCATCTAGTGGGGAGAGGCTGTACACGTGGACTGTTTTTTTAATCTGGTCAACTTAGAGCTTCAGTTCTTGAGTGGCTGTGAGCCCCAGTGCCCCACCTAGCTGGTGGCCAGGCCTGGGCTCCATTCTGGGCTGCTACCCTTGGAGGCGTGAGTGACAGGGTCAGGTGGGGTGAGGGAAGCAGACACATGAACAGGCAGGTTTCACTGCAGAAGAGATAGGCAGAGACAGCTGCTGACCAAGGGTGGGAGGACATTAGGGTTAGACACAGAGCCTGGAGGACCAGGAGGGAGAGGTAGCAGTTGGAAGGAAAACAGCAAGCCCAGGGGGGGCCCTCCTCGTGCCTGAGGGTGAGGTGGGTGGTGTGTCCATGTTAACAGGGCCAGGGTCTGCATCCCCTGCCCTCTGATCTTCTTCCTGCTTTCGTGGTCCCAGTCCCCATCCCACCCCGCTCGTTCTGTTTCACAGCCCCTGAAACTCTCTCTGGCCCTCCCCATCTCCCTTCTGGAGTCTGGACAAGTGGGGTTTGGAACACTTCGCTTGATGCATTTGCATCTCATTTACACCCCATCTGACCACCCAGGGGTAGTGGCAAGGGAGGAGGAGCCGCCTCCTCTCAGTCTCCACAGCCCCCGTGAACCCTGACTGCTGACCTCACTGGGGTGGGGATGGGAAGAGGAGGAGGTAGCTGCTGACCTGGGCAGACAGGAAGGGAAATGTGAGTGGAAGTGTCACTGCCCTGACCCACCCCAGGCCCCCTGGGCAGCCCATCTCTAACGCAGTTCCCCTCCTCCCAATCAGAGAATCCTGGCTGGGTCTGGGGCACCCCGGCAGGCTGCCCTTGCCTGCCCCGCCTCCAACCCTCACTCTGGGAGCAAATTATGGGGGCAGCTTCGTCAGCGAAGACCCTGGATGTGGGGACTTGGAGTCAGCCGAGGGGAGTGGGGTTTGGGACCCAAGGGTCAAAAGCAGGGACACGGGGAGCAGAGTGGCTGAGATGAGGAGCTAGTGAGTGCCAGGCAGAACCGCCCAAGAAGTGGAGCCTGAGAAGGAGGAGCAGGAGGAGGAGCAGAAGTCGGAGCAGGGAGCCGGGTACCGGACCTCAACCAAGCCGCAGAGAGCAAAGCCCTGGGCCCCTGGGAGGCAGCCCTTCAGGGGCTGCCCGGGCCAGGATGAGCTGTGTGACCTTGGCGAGGTCATTTTTCTCCTTGAGCCACAGTGGCCCCATCCGTCAAGTGGGGATGAAAGGACCTGCTCAGGCCGTCTTGCAGAGGAGCATGTGGATGTGAACATCTTTGAAAGGTTGAAAGGCGCCATTAATATTCATTTTTGCGGTACCTTCCGCAGCCCCGAGGCTCGCAATGCCCTGTGCGGTGCCTGGCTTCAGTTAGCTTCCTGCAGCCAAACGCCAAGCCCCTCCGCCAGAGCCGCGCAGATTCCGGCGCCCCTGCCCCTCCTACCCATCGCTCCCACCTATCGCTCAGCGCTCAGGGTCACCAGCCCAGGGTCTGGTGGGGGAGGGGAGACGCCTGCTCACCGCGCCTGGAGCGGGGGGCCCTGGTCTGACCCACGGGCGCCCGTTTCTGCTTCACCCCCGCCCACCCCCAGCGCCCCGGGATGCCGTCTGGAGCCCGGATGCCCCACCAGGGGGCGCCCATGGGCCCCCCGGGCTCCCCGTACATGGGCAGCCCCGCCGTGCGACCCGGCCTGGCCCCCGCGGGCATGGAGCCCGCCCGCAAGCGAGCAGCGCCCCCGCCCGGGCAGAGCCAGGCACAGAGCCAGGGCCAGCCGGTGCCCACCGCCCCCGCGCGGAGCCGCAGGTGAGTGGGAGGCCCGGCGCGGAGGGGGCGTGCAGGGGCGGGCCCTGGGGGACCCGCAGGGACCAGGTAAGCGAGTAGCGGGGATTGGAAGGGGCGAGGAAGAATGATTAGCAGGGAGCGAGGCTTCCCGGGTCGGATGCCCTCTGGGGAGGTGGGCTTAGGGGGCACCGGCCTGATTCTTTTGTGTACCCACGATAGAGACAGGCTGCGGCCGTCGGCAGCCGGTACTGCTTCCCTGCACGCTCCCTTCACCGTTCTCCTTGTCACCTGCTCAGTCCCTCTCTCCACCCATCAGGTTCTGGGTGATGCTTCAGTCTTTGGGGTGGGGGCGGGGCTTCCAGTGGGACTGAGGGCAGAGCTGTAGGACTGTGTTGCCCGAAGTGTGGTTCTCCGCTGAGCCTTCCTGCCAGCCCACGGGCTGTTTCAAAGCCACTCCAGATTTTCTCAATGGGACTCTCTGGCCATGCGGGTGGAGCTTGGGGATTTGCCCTGTGGGCAGGTGGTCTCTGCCCAGTCCTGCTCTTAATTCTTAGGCACCCTGGACCAGTCTGCTCCCAAGCCACCAGGGCCAGCCCATTTCCTTGCTTTCCTCCAGCAGCTGGTGGCACCCTCAAAGCCCCTGCTGGCTCCTGGCAACAGCAGTGCCCCTCTGGGTTTCAGTATTTAGCCAAATACACATGCTTTTTTTGCACAACAGATGGCTTTCTATAAAAGGTGTAATATCAATTTTACCTCATTATTAAGTATTTTTTACACATCAGGGAAAAATCACCACTTATAGGAATCCCATGATGAATTCTTTTGTAAAGTGCATCGTCATTTTGTACAGCAAATGGTAATTCCCTGATTTATCTTGTATAAATGGAGAGTTACACATAGATAATCTGTTTAAAACAAACCAGACCTTTAATGAAATCCGCTTGTTAGCCTTAGATTTCTGCATAGGGAGGGGGCAGTGCTTGAGAACACCACACGGGGGCAGTATGGAGCTATTCGCTAGGCTGCGTTTTCATCTCTTGACCCGCCAAGGTTTTTCTGGGGGTTTTGGGGTTAGTTAGAAGCGGTTAGTGGGTCAGAAAGAGCCCACATCCAGCTGCTACTACCCCGGGCCTAGTCAATTTGGCCTCAGCCTGAAGTCACACCCATGCACATTCTGGGCGCCTATGGCTGCAGCATGTCCCTCACCCTGTTGCCACGTAGTCCCAGGGCATGAGTACCCCCAGCCCATTAGCGTTCTCCTCCAAGCCCAGGGTGGCTGGAAGGGGTGCAAGCCCCGCCAGCTTCACACCATCACCTCCCGCTCCATGGATAAGAAGGAGGTCGTCTCTCTCCCTCCCTCTGAGCTTAGACCCCTTTGGACAGGGCACCCCCTGCTTTCCAGAAAAGGTCTTCGGAACCTGGCTTCCCTCTCCTTTGTCCTCCGTCATTCCCACCTTTCCTCAAACACTTCTGCAGCTCGAATCTTTTGGCAGCACTGCCCCCACCAGCCAGTCCCTCCTAAGTCTAAATTTCTGTCCCCGAGGATGTGGCAGGGTAGAAGGGGGCTCCCAGGCCAAAGAATGGATGGGTCACTCCTGTGTCCTGAGAGAGGACAGAGCACCAGTTCCACACACCACCGTCATAGCCCTTGGGCCGGCAGACAAGCGGGCTGTGGGAACCCCAGCCAGGCAGGCGGAGATGTCGGGATAATTTAGCAGGTGGCCTCGTTACTCCCAGATCTGTCGCCATGGTAACCTGGTTTTTTCTTTAAAAAATGTACAGTGCCAAGAGGAGGAAGATGGCTGACAAAATCCTCCCTCAAAGGGTGAGTGCCTTTCACAGCAGCCCCTAGCCCACCCCCCACCCTTTGCTGCTCCGCCCTCCCCTCCCCCCTCAGAAGCAGGGCTTCAGCGTCACAGTCACTTTCACTTTTTGTTTAAAAAAGCTCATTAATAAGTGAGGCTCCCCAGCCAGAGGGAGGGGGTGAGGTGGAGGGAAGCAGCAGAGCCACTGGGGCCAGAACACAGGGGCCTGTCAGGGGGTTGGATCCAAGTGGTACTAAGACATAGAGTTGTGGGACCAGGAGGGGGCAAGAGCTAGGGGATCAGAAGCTGCCAGGCAGAATGAAGGGGATAGAAGGTGGCCAGAGATCCCGAGCGTCCTAAAGAGACCCAGGTCCAGCTGGCTATGGGGACAGCACAGTTGGGACAGGTGTAGGGGCTGAGCAAGGTGCCAGCAGAGAAGAAAGCACCGCTGTCCAACTGTCTCAGGGATTGAGCCCTTACTAGGCACTTTGCAGGGGCCCAGGGGAAGCCCAGTGGGCATATGATATGGAAAATGACAGGATGAGGAGACTAAAGGCTAGTGCTTGCTGAGCTCCACAGTTGCTACCTCCTCCCCGATGATGAAACACAAGGCTCTTCCTAAAGAGAGAGGCAATTGTTATCTCTACACAGCAAGGCCCCTACTGCTGGATAATGGCATCCTGGGGAGAGTTGCTGTTCCCACTGTCAAAGCTCCATGCCCAGAAGTAGGATGGCTCCCTCGACATCTTTTGTACCCTAGGATTGCACAATATGCATACATTCCATGGTACAACCCTGGACTTGAGCCTCTGACTCCTGCCCTGCTCCTCCTTCTCCAGATTCGGGAGCTGGTCCCCGAGTCCCAGGCTTACATGGACCTCTTGGCGTTTGAGAGGAAACTGGATCAAACCATCATGCGGAAGCGGGTGGATATCCAGGAGGCTCTGAAGAGGCCCATGAAGGTGCCTTAGTTCGGGGGTAGGAAGGGGACTCTTTCAGGATGGGGAAGCAGGGTGGTCGGGGTGGGAGCGCACAGCATTCGCCCGGTTCTACACTCTATTTATTTCTACAGCAAAAGCGGAAGCTGCGACTCTATATCTCCAACACTTTTAACCCTGCGAAGCCTGATGCTGAGGATTCCGACGGCAGCATTGCCTCCTGGGAGCTACGGGTGGAGGGGAAGCTCCTGGATGATGTACGTCCCGGCCCAGGTCTCTCCAGGTGTCCTGGGGTGGGCAAGGGCTGCACTGAAAACAGAACAAGGTGTCTGCACTAAGGGCTAGGGAGTCAGCCCAGGCTGGGTGGGGGGGGCAGGCCTAGAGACAGTCCAAGTGCAGAGGATTTCATCTAAGCCCACTGCCCTGTCTGCTGCCAACTTGGCCTCCTTCTGCTCCTCCCACCCCGTCCCTGTTCTGCCCCCATGGTCCCTGTTCCTCTCCCACAGCCCAGCAAACAGAAGCGGAAGTTCTCTTCTTTCTTCAAGAGTTTGGTCATCGAGCTGGACAAAGATCTTTATGGCCCTGACAACCACCTCGTTGAGGTAAGACCAAGAGCCCCTCCGCCCTTGAATTGCCACCCTCCCACAGGCCAGAATCCCTGAAGAACCAGCACAGATTTGGGTCAGGGACCACCCTAGAGTCCTGGGACCCACCATTCCAGATGGGCCTTTGGGAGACACAGCTCTTCTCTCCTGGACAGTGGCATCGGACACCCACGACCCAGGAGACAGACGGCTTCCAGGTGAAACGGCCTGGGGACCTGAGTGTGCGCTGCACACTGCTCCTCATGCTGGACTACCAGGTCTGCACCTGCCACGCTGCCCCATACACGCCACACAAAGCCCTCAGGGCAGGGCTAGGTCCCAAAGTGGTGCATCTTGAGAGACCTCCTTCCCCTCCCAACCCTATCCTTCCCCAGGGGCATGTTTCCTCAATCAACACATCCCCCTAGTCCTGAATGGCCTGGCCCTGGGCTCCTCCCTTTCTCTCCCTTTGGTCTAACTTTCACAGTCCCCTTTTCCCAGCCTCCCCAGTTCAAACTGGATCCCCGCCTAGCCCGGCTGCTGGGGTTGCACACACAGAGCCGCTCAGCCATCGTCCAGGCCCTGTGGCAGTATGTGAAGACCAACAGGCTGCAGGACTCCCATGACAAGGAATACATCAATGGGGACAAGTATTTCCAGCAGGTAACCTCTCTCCTGAACCCTGGGATCTGGGGAGCAGGCAGAGTTCTCCAGCAGGGGAAGTACCTCTACCAAGGTAACTACCACCCCTCCCTTCTAGATTCCTGAGTAGCAGAAGCAGTACACAGTCATGGTCTTGGAGCCAAAAGACCAACCAGGATTCTAGTTCAGGCCCTACTGTGGATTAGCTCTGTGCTGCAGCCAATCCATGTTAGCCCCCCACCCCCCCCCCAAGTTAGGAAGACCTGGAAACCCTACAAAGCCAACCGCTTTCTGGAATGTAATATTCTTGGCACTTGGAGTTAGGATCCCCAGGTTCTAGTCCTGAGTCTGGACTCTGGGTAAGTGACTCAGCGATTCTGAACCTTGTTTCCTTATGTTTGAAGTGGAGTGACAATACCTGTCCTATCTACTCTCCTGGGCAGTTAGGAAAATCAAATTGCTGCAAAAGTGATTGAGCAAAATTCCACCAAAACAGAGAATATTCTTATTAATGCATTTAAAAATAAATACGGCAGATAAACCTGAGGAGTAAAAACAGCAGTTGATATTTATTGGGCACTTACCATGTGCCAGGCACTGTTCCAAGCACTTTATGTGTATTAGTTCACTGACTTCTCACGACAGCCCTGGGAGATAGGTATTCTTTTCATCCCCACTCTAGAGATGAAGACACTGAGCCCTGAGGTGTTAACTTGCTCCAGGTTGCATAGTAAGTGGCAGAGGCAGGACTGATACATAGGCAGGCTGACCCAGGGCCTGCACTCTCAATCCCTGCCCCACACTGACCCACCCCCTACCTTGTCAGCCATACTGGTGGCTCCACCACCAGACTAGCCCACCCTAATCCCGTCCCCATGCGCACTGACGAATCAGACTTCCTCTCAGCTTCTTGCGGCCTTTCTAGAACAAAAGGATCTACAACTGCATGATGATCTCTTCAAGAAGAGTGATCTCTCTCTCCCCAATTGTCCTGCTTCAGATTTTTGATTGCCCCCGGCTGAAGTTTTCTGAGATTCCCCAGCGCCTCACAGCCCTGCTATTGCCCCCTGACCCAATTGTCATCAACCATGTCATCAGGTGAGGTGGCCCCAGCTTGCTTCTCAGACCAGGGAATGGTCTCGTTCCTGCCTTCCCTGCCCCTCCCTCTCCTCCCACTCCCATCTCTTCTCCCTCCCTGTTGGATCTGCCCCAGCCCCGGGGCCCTGGGACCTGTATGGGGGCATCGTGGACACAAAGGGCTGGACTTCCCTGGCAGCGTGGACCCTTCAGACCAGAAGAAGACGGCGTGCTATGACATTGACGTGGAGGTGGAGGAGCCATTAAAGGGGCAGATGAGCAGCTTCCTCCTGTCCACGGCCAACCAGCAGGAGATCAGTGCTCTGGACAGTAAGGTGGGGCCCAAGCCCAGAGCTGGAGTGGGACATTAACCCAGAGTTGATAGAGGAGACTTTTCTGAGACCAGGGTGTGGTTGCAGATGAGCAGTCTGGGTTAAATAAAATAAAAAAAAATAATAAAAAAAAAGAAGAGACCAGACTCTGGGCCAATGGGGCACACACGGCCCTTCCATGCTGCTTGGAGTTGAACCTCATTCCAAGTTTTGTTCTGCCCATCCCCTCCTCCCCTGGGACTTCAGAGAAATCAGGGGCTCTGAGGGGTTGTCCTTCACAGAAGAAACCCCCTCTCCCTCCCCTTCCCACCCGCTTCCTTTCCCCTCGTCTCCCACATCACCACAGCCAGGTGGAAAGCATCTATCTTTCTACCTGCAGATCCATGAGACGATTGAGTCCATAAACCAGCTCAAGATCCAGAGGGACTTCATGCTAAGCTTCTCCAGAGACCCCAAAGGCTATGTCCAAGACCTGCTCCGCTCCCAGAGCCGGGACCTCAAGGTGAAGAGGGAGACTCAGGGAGTACTGGAGTGGAAGACAAGCACATCGGGAAAGAGAGTAAACGTTGTACTCCAGGGGCAGGTGAGGGGATTTGGGGCTCAGGGCTCACCCCATGCTCCCTCCCAGGTGATGACAGATGTAGCCGGCAACCCCGAAGAGGAGCGCCGGGCTGAGTTCTACCACCAGCCCTGGTCCCAGGAGGCCGTCAGTCGCTACTTCTATTGCAAGGTATGGAGGGACCCTTGCCCTGAGGCTTCCCCCTCCTCAACTCCAAGAGAAACCTCCCTGTTCAGCTTGTGGGCAGCCCTCGCAGCTCCCCACAGTAAAGCTTCACCACACTGCCTCACCATGCAGCAGCCCTCCCTGCTCCCAGATGCTCTTCCAGGGCAGGCGGTGTCAGTAGGTGGGATTGTCCTGATCACTCACCAGGAACACTGACACCTGCTCCTGTTCTCACTTCCTCTAAAGATCCAGCAGCGCAGGCAGGAGCTGGAGCAGTCGCTGGTTGTGCGTAACACCTAGCAGCCCAGAAATAAGCAGCACGACGGAACTTCCGGCCGTGTCCCAGGCCCCGGCGTTTTGCCCCGGGCTCCAGCATCACTCCTTTGCCACCTTGGGGTGTGGGGCTGGATTAAAAGTCATTCATCTGACAGCAGCCGTGTGGTCATTGGAAACTGGGAGGGGAGGGAGAGGGAAGGGGGAGGGAAGAGGGTGGGGAGGCAGTGGGTCCCTCGGGACAACTCCCCATACCCTTCCCTTCCCTTGGATTCTTCTCCTTACTCAATTTTCCCTAGACCTAAAAAGTTTGGCAGAAGACATGTTTAATAACATTTTCATATTTAAAAAATACAGCAACAATTCTCTATCTGTCCACCATCTTGCCTTGCCCTTCCTGGGGCTGAGGCAGACAAAGGAAAGGTAAGGTTAGGGTCCCAAGGTGGGCTAAGTGCTATTGGCCTGCTCCTGCTCAAAAAGAGCCATGGCCAGCTGGGCACGGCCTCCTAGCCCCTCCAGGTTGCTGAGGCGGCAGCGGTGGTAGAGTTCTTCACTGAGCCGTGGGCTGCAGTCCCGCAGGGAGAACTTCTGCACCAGCCCTGGCTCTACGGCCCGAAAGAGGTGGAGCCCTGAGAACCGGAGGAAAACATCCATCACCTCCAGCCCCTCCAGGGCTTCCTCCTCTTCCTGGCCTGCCAGTTCACCTGCCAGCCGGGCTCGGGCCGCCAGGTAGTCAGCGTTGTAGAAGCAGCCCTCTGCAGAAGCCTGCCGGTCAAATCTCCCCCCTATAGGAGCCCCCCGGGAGGGGTCAGCACCAGGAGGGGAGGGGGGGTCAGGGCCAGCCCCCGGGGGCCCTGGGGGTGATCTCTGTGGTGACAGGGCAGGATTGAACTCCTGGAAATGGACTGGAAAGAAGGCCTGCCAACCAGAGATGGCATTCATGCGACAGCGGTTGAGGACTTCGGGCCCAGGCCTCGTCCACACGGTGGTGAGGAAGAAGAGAGTGTCCACAGGGTGCTTCTTCGAGACCACGTCCATGAGTCGCACCTGGGAAGGGGCCTCTGCTCGCACAGCGAGCCAGGCCAGCCTCGTCCCGGGGTACCGTCGCTCTAACTCAGCTGCTGCAGCCTTCACCCCAAGAAATGGGTCTGGAGCTCCACGGCCACCTTCTCGTGGCCCGTAGACCAGCAACAGGGTGAGCAATGCATGTTCTCGTGGCTCCAGGACATTGGCTGCAAAGGCCTCGAGGAAAGCCGGGGCTGCAGCAGCTTCAGCCACCAGGAGCGGCAGCACCAGCTGCACTCGGGTGGCCTCAGTGACATAGGGCATAGGTAGGATTTCCACCCGGCTCAGTGGCCGCAGCAGGCTGACCCTGCGAGCCAGGGCCCGCCGGTGCCCACGCTGTGTCACACATTCCAACAGCAAGTCCAGGGTGTACTCCATGCCCCGTGCTGGGTCGAAGCGCCGGTAGCCATTGAGCAGTCGCTGCTTCTGGAAGCGCAGGCGGGGCTGATAGCGCCGATTGAGCTGCTCCAGGGCAGTCTCCAACGCATCACCCACGTCCGCCCTGCTAGCCCCCTGTAGTGGGCACTTGGGAGCCCCATCTGCACAGGAGAAGGTGTGCTGCTCTGTGAAGTAGTCCCAGCCCAGCACCTCAAAGCGAGAGTGTGGTGTGAAAGGAGCAGGGAGCCCAACGGGCCAGCTCAGCCCTGCCTCCCCTTCGGGGGTCAGCACGGTCAGGTTCCGGATCTGAGCCTGGGTTGGAGGGAATGCGCTTCACGTTAGTGCCAGCTCCAGGATCCTACCCAGCTCCAGCTGCCTGGGCTCTGAGATTCAAACAGCTGAGCTCTGTCCTAACTCCATCAACACTTAGTGAGGGGTCCCTCGCTAATCACTGAATCCCTTGTACGCTATTCTTCACCTCTAAAATGCAGACGGAATAGAAATCATACTCACCTTACACAAATGCCATGAGAAGGAGGTGGAAAATGTGCTTTTTGCATAGGTAAAAGTATCTTGAAATAGAAGCTCAACAGCCTTTCTCTCTTATACCCAAAGGACTCACATCCTCTTCATAATGACACCCTTGTTTTCATCTATAGTCCACCTCTGCCAACCCTGACATTCAACTTGAGAATTCTACCTTCTACCCTTGGGCTTTCTTGGGACAGTTCTAGAAGTAAAGAAACTTCAGAGTTTTTGCCTCCTCAATGGACAGGCGCTATTGGGAGGAGCTAAAACTTTTCTGTCTGAACACTGTGCGGAGCTTCCTGATCCTGAGTCTGCTTGCAAACCGCTTTAGCTGCATTCAGGTTGTGCTGGGAGCTCACCTTATGATTGCTTTGGACCCCCAAAGACATTTGTCCCTGTAGTTGTTTTAAATTTAAGTATGATCGGCCTCTTCCTGCCCTGCCATTATACAGGGCCTAGCCCAGCCCCACTGCCAGCTGCTCGCTCACTGTATGCCTGGACATCTCAGGCTCTCTCTGACCCTCTGACTGCGGTCCTCTGCCCACCTGCTCCTCTTCAGCTCACCTGCAGTTGTTCTATTTCACTGTAAGCCCGCTCCAACTCCAGAGCGCTGAAGCGTTTGTGGAGCCGGTACATGAGGGTACCTTCGGAGACAGGGTGCACGGCGAAGGCACTCAGGAAAGCCGAGCTCCCTTCCTTCTCAGGGTCCCTATTTTTGGCCAGTTCAAATGAGCGATACTGCTGCCCCTAGAGGGACAATCAGACCAATCAATGACACACGCAAGAGCTGCCGGTCCCAAACCGCCCTTAACCATACTCAGTGTCCACATCTGTTAGCACTGCTGCGTTAGGACAGAGGACAGAGGAGGCACCCTTTCCAGCACCTCGCTTAACCCCAGTTCTTTCACTGCCCACATTTTGGAAAGTAGAAAGCAAGCAGGCAACTAAGGACACTCTCGGCTACTCTCAGTGCATTGCCTATGGGCTAGCCCTGCTCTGCAAGGAGCTGTCACAGAAATAACATATTAAAAAAAATAAGGATACCCTCTTCCCCCAAAGATTCCCATTGTTCCTCAAGGGAATGAATGATACAAGCCAGAAAATCTTCCCAATACTTTGGTTTGAGAGGATGAGCCACCTCTGGGTTCTTCCACTCCTCTCCAGGACAACCAACAGGGCAGCTCTCTGGGCTGGAAAAGTGATCACCTCACTTCTCTGGGGAGTGGCCATCTCTAAGCCATGCCCATACTGCCATAACTGAAGTGCGGATGTCGGGGGAGGTGTGGAGGGCAGGGAGGCAGGGGAGAAGGACTGGTGAGTAGGAGCACCCTTTGGTCTTGCTTAGGGGTTCCTAACAAGATACCACTTTGATAGCCCCAGGTTCTCAGATTGCCAAAGGTGAGCAACGGAGGGCTCACGGGGTGGCCAGTGGCCAGGAAGGGAGAACAATGGCCTCTAAGGTGCTGCTGGGAGGAAGGCCAATCACTCATCCCCCACTAGCTTATCAGGGACCGGGACTGACTTGAAAGAGCTGTCACCTGGTGCTGTGAGACACAGCCGACGCCCAGAGAGTCAATGAGGCAGCGTCCAAGCCACTCGTCAGGACGGGCACTGAGAATGTCTCCTCGGCAGCCATCCAGATGTGGCCGCAGACGAAGCAGGAGACTCCGTGACAACAGGTAGCCAAAGCCCCCATGACAGTACCGGGCCTGCTCGCCTGCGCCAATGAACTCCTCTGCCCGGCCTAAGTACAGGTCTTGGTTGATGCTGAGGTGGCCAGCAAGGGCTGCCAGACGGGGGGCCTGCACATATGTGTCATCCTGCATGATGAAGAACCAGTCGTAGTCGGCCCCAAAGTGTGTGTGAAGGTGGCGCAGGGTCTCTGACATGAGCCAGGCGGGCCGCTCATCCCCATGAGACACCACCTGCATCCCTGCTGGAGCCCGGGCCCCCCGCTGCCCAGTGAAGTACAGTAACCGAGGGAAGTGATGGGCCACTGTACGGTTCACAGCCACGGCCAAAGTGGACAGTGTAGCTCGGGAGGTCAGGACAGCCACCAGCAACCGCTCACGGGAGCCCAGCTCTGTCTGGATGTACCGAGTCCTGTGGAGAGACCAGTGTGCCGGGGTCAACTCCCTAATCTTTAGGAACCCAGCTTGTTCAGTATATACATCCCCCTCTAGGAGTGAGTTGGGGCTGAGAAGAGAGAAACTTCCTTCTTTGTCAATATTAATTAGGTACTGAACTGAGTATCCACTAAGTAGCTGACACTGGAATTGATTTGGGAGGGGAGGGAGTCTACTAAGGATAGATTAGATAGGTTAGATGCAATTCCTACTCTGTTCAAGAACATCGAACCCTGGCCAGGCCCGGTAGCTCACGCCTGTAATCCCAGCACTTTGGGAGGCCGAGGCGGGCGGATCACCTGAGGTCAGGAGTTCAAGACCACCCTGACCAACATGGAGAAACCCCGTCTCTACTAAAAATACAAAATTAGCTTGGCGTGGTGGTGTGCACCTGTAATACCAGCTACTCGCAAGGCTGAGGCAGGAGAATCACTTGAACCCGGGAGGCAGAGGTTGCAGTGAGCCAATATCGCGCCATTGCACTCCAGCCTGGGCGACAAGAGTAAGACTCCATCTCAAAACAAAACAAAAAACAAAAACAAACAAAAAACATCAAACCCTAATTTAACACCAATGAATGCGAGACTTTCTAAGACCTGAGAAGGAGGGAAAAAACAGAAAGAAACCATGATGGAAAATAAGCCAGAATTGCTCCACGTCACCTGACACCGATTGCCAATGGAAAGGCAGAGGCAAGGATTTACATCAGCCCAAAACAGGGCCAGTGTCTGGGGACTATGCACACACGTTGCTCTCACCTGAGCACCTTCTTGTAGGGCTTGTTGGGGTCCCTGTAGTAGGGGACAATCCGGGGTTTGAAGTCTTCATCACTTTGGTCTGGCCGAGCTCTCGAATCTGGATTCTGTGGCCCTCCTCGCTCCCCTACAGCCTCGACACAGGGATCTTCTCCCTCCCCCTGGATCCAGGAAACCCGCAGAAGGCTCAGGCTGCACCCCAGAGACAGCCCTAGGATGAGGGGAAGCGCTGGCCGCAGCAGAGCCAACAGGGAGCTCAGTCGCATGGTGGTAGGCCCTGCCAGGTGGGTGCCCCAGGGGCACAGCCTCAAGGATCAATGGATTGATGGGCACCAGGCCAGTAGTAAGCTTGCAGTTTTAACCAGAGAACCTGGGGTCAATGAGGCCAAAGACAGAGCAAGGCCCACTGGCTTCCAGGCCCAGCATCCCCAAGAAGATTGTCCTGTCTTCACAACTCCTTCTGCCTGCTCTTCGGAACTAACCCCCAGCCAAAACGGTAATAAATGAAACAATCAATTTCACTCACACTGGGATTATGGTCTGTTTTCCACTAGAAAGAGGAGGAAGTAAAACTCAATACTGCCAAAGCTAACCCAAAAAGGAGCACTACACACATCTGCAGGTTGGGCCTAAGTCAACAGATGACACCAAGTGGTAAGAGGTTAGGGAAAAGCACACGATCCATCAAAACAACAGCCCCCAACCAGAGGAGCCGGAGCCTGCCTCAGTGGGCCTTTCCGGAAGAATGCCTGCCTCTGGCATCGGTCCTCAGGCGGGCTACTGAAGGGGCTGCTGAGCCACTGCGGCAGGCCCGGCGGGCACAAGGGAGGGGCCGGAGCCTCTTTCTACTCTGCTCCCCGTGTGTGAGGAGACGCAACGGCTACAAGAACCCCTCCTCCCACTCAGGAGAGGTCTGGAGCCACTCGCATGGCACACACAAGTTCTGCCCACCCGAATGAGGTAGATCGGTGACTCAGCACTGACAGCCTCTCAGGAGCGCCATGGGCGATGGAGCCATCTTGCAGGGCATTCTCCTCGGAACCCCAGCTGCTGAGGAGACAGCAGGCGGGGACTGGAACTCCTACTGTGTGCGAGCGATTCGGTGCCTGATTTTACCAGGGCCCCAGGGGCCAAATGAAACAAACCAAAAGCAAAGAGAGAGGACAAGCAGCAACTAGAGACAACGCCAGGGTTCTGGGAACGCAAACAGAAGCGCAGCCAGCTTCCGACAGGACCCCTGCCGGGGGCCCAGAGCCCCTGCTCTACCTCTCGGCAATCAGAGACCAAGTCCAGCCCTAGAATGAAGGCCCGACGCGAGTCTTCGCCGTTCTTCCCAAAACAGAAATAAACTGGCCACGTCTCCGGGCTGCTGAGAAGGGGGCTCGGGAGCCCAGCTCGGGTCGTTCTGCGAGCCGGGGTCGGAGGTCGCGGCTGGGAGACTGGGGCACAGACCTCGTTCTCAGGCCCGTCGGCGGGAGCGGAGGCCGCGCCAGAGACAGCACCGAGGCAGCGGGCGCAGGGCCAGGAGGGACGCCCAAGGCCCTCGGGGAGGAAGCCCGGGTTCCAGGGCCGGGGGCCGGCGGACACCGGATAAAGGACGACCGGGGGCTCCCAGCGTCCCGGGAGGGGGCGGGGCGGGGGCGTGGGGACCAAGAGCGGCGTCCTGCACGCGCCTGGCAGGGAGCAGGGACGGGGAAGGGGGAACAGACCCCAGTGCCCGCTGAGGCGCCGGCTCCGCCGCTGCAGCCGCTGCCACCTCACAGCCCCTGTCCGCAGCTTCCTCTTCCGCTGCCTGTCAGTCACCCGTCTCTATGGTGACCGCATCCGGCCGCTCGCTCCGCCCGCGCGCTCTCTATGGTCGCCCCCACGGCTTCTCCGCACCGCGCTCCGCCTCGGCTGGGATCCGGGCTGCCTGGCCCCAACCGGCCGCCCCCCGATAAGACGCCTGCGCCCCCACATACGCGAATCCAGGCAAATCCAGAGTGGACCAAAGCTGCCTGTAACTTGGGCTGAACCCCATCTGCCCTGGAAAAAGCATACCCCCACCCTCGAGAGCGCTTTTCTCCCAATTGGCTGGGGAATCCCATCAGCCTTTCAGTTGCCTAAGAAATGTTTGTTGTTTGCCAGGCACGTACGTTCATCTAAGGATGCTAAGTTCCGGGCATCTTCGTGAGTGCTGGGTAAACAAGTGGTGGACGAGATGGGCATGGTCCCTGCTCTCAGGGAACTGAAAGTTGAGGGAGACAGGTAATAAACACACTTGACATAGCAAGAATAAAACAGGTAGAAATCCCAATCTGTGATAAGTACCACTGCAGAAAAACACAGAGTCCTGTGGAAAAACTAAACAGAAAGTATTAAATTAGATTGGGAATTTGGCAATGCTGAGATCCAAAGTTTCAGGAATAGTTATCCAGACACGAAGTGGACAGTTTTCCAGGCAAAGAAAAGAGCACCAGAATGTCCTGAGAGAGGAAAGAGATTGGCTTGGAGAAGAACTGGGAAGGCCCAGGGTATCTTAGAGCCTGGTGATGGGAGAACAGCCCAAGGTAAGGCTGGGGAACGGGGAACAGGTAGGGCATTCAGACCACCACAGTGGTTCCCCGACCAGAGTGGCACCCTCCCTAAGGAGCAATTTGGAAATGTACGGGGCAATTTTGTTGTCAAATGACTGGGGGAGAGGAGCCAAGGAGGCTCCGTGTCTTGCACATTGCAAGATGGTATCACACAAGAAAACTGTCCTGATCCCACACAGCTTTCACATGTCCTACTGAATATTCATATAAGTTAAAAAAAAAACTGGTTATAAGCATCTGATGTGCCTGTGTCTTATATACAAAAAACAAAGTAATCTTGTAGGGGTGTAAAATGTGCTGAACTTTTTAAGGAATGTAACCTCCATGTTAACAGAAGGAAGATTATACTTTGTTGTGTTCAGGAATTTATTAGGAGTTACTCACCATTTTGGAGAACTGGGTCACTGATAGCAGTGTTATTCATAGCGTTCAGTCTGCATTTGCACTGTCACATTCAAGGTGCTCCTATGCATAACTACTAGCATCTGACTAATTATGCTTTCTAGCATACTGAAAAGTATTATCTTATTATAAAGGATTTCCTTTTATTTCTTCTTTCTGCTTTGGTTCAGACACTATAATTTTTTTTGAAATTATGTATGTAGTTAGGCTATACTATCTATAAACTTCATTTCACAATAGTAAATGGGGAGTTATAAAAATGTTATTAAAATGGAACATTGGGGCTGGTAAAGTTAAGAACCACTCAAGAATGTCTTGTATGTATATCTTATAGATACCATTCTAGGAGTATATAAGCTAGAACTCACTGATATATTGCCTACCAGCACCTGTTATCCCTGTTTTAGTCTCATCCTTAGACTGCAACTGAATCTGTTCTCATCAGCTGGCACATGATAGGTGGTAAATGACTCGTTGGAAGAGACTCCGGGAAACAGCAGAGACACTTAGCTCAAGGTCAGAAGATTTCTAGACCAGCGCTGTCCAGTAGAAATCTAGTGTAAGCCACAAATGTGAGCCATATATGTTGTTTAAAATTTTTTAGTAACCACATTTTTTAGAGTTAAAAAAGGTAAAATTAATTTTAATATTGTATTGTATTATTAGATATATCCCAATCATTTCAACATGTCAATGTGAAAAATTATTGATGAGATACTTTACATTCTTTTTTCCATACGGAATATTTGAAATCTGATGTGTATTTTACACTTACCAGCAAATCTCAATTCAGACTAGCCACATATGGCCGGAGGCTGCCATATTGAACAGTGCAGGTCCAGATCCTTTTCAGTTACTAAGTTCCTAGGTAATTCTCTAAGAGACATTTTCTTCCTTGGGTCTCCGTTTCTTCATAATTTAAACAGAGTCTAAGCCAAATGTTCTTGTTTCTAGCACTGACCTTCTGTGATTTTTTCAAATTTAGCCAGTCCCTTTCTCCTCTCTCTTTACTCACCTCCTTTTCTCCCCCATTTTCCCATTTCTCTTTCCCGATTTCTTCTCCCCTCATCCCGAGTTCTTTTCTCTGGCTAAACCCAGGGCGGGGTGGGCAGGGGGAGGGATGGTGGCTCACACCTGTAATACCAGCATTTCAGAAGGTCGAGGCAGGAGGATCTCTTGAGCCTAGGAGTTTGAGACCAGCCTGGGCAACATAGGAAGACACCATCTCTATGTAAAATTTAAAAACTGTAGCCAGGTGCAGTGGCTCATGCCTGGAATTGTAATCCCAGCACTTTGGGAAGCCAAAGTGGGCAGATCGTTTGAACCCAGGAGTTCCAGACCAGCCTGGGCAACATGGCAAAACCTCATCTCTGAAAAAAAAAACCACAAAAATTAGCCAGGCATGGTGGTGCTTGCCTGTAGTCCCAGCTACTTGGGAGGCCAACGTGGGAAGATCACTTGAGCCCAGGAGGTCGAGGTTGCAGTGAGCCATGATCATGCCACTGAACTCCAGCCTAGACAACAGAGCTGCCCAGAGCTGCTTGTCACCTTAGTTTCCTAATCTGTAAAATGGTAATAATCCTCACCTCGGAGTTTGTTGGGGGTGGGGAGGTTAATGTGATGCCATAAATGAAAGAGCATAATAAATATTGTTATCTGTAACCACGCATTTTTAAACGAGGCTGGGAAAGGAGAAGCATATTTCTCCCAGGAGGCACAGGTGCTTGAATCTGTGTTTCTTTGTTGTGTTTTGTTTTTTGAGACAAGGTCTTGCTCTGTCGCCCAGGTTGGAGTGCAGTGGTACGTTCTCAGCTTGCTGCAGCCTTGACCTTCTGGGTAGCTGAGACCGCAGGTATGCGCTACCACGCCCGGCTAATTTTTGTATTTTTTTTTTTATAGAGATAGGGCTTCGCCGTGTTGCCAAGGCTGGTCTTGAACTCCTGAGCTCAAAAGATCCACCTGCCTCCGCCTCCCAAAGTGCTGGGAATACATTCATGAGCCACCACACCCAGCCAAATGAGTGCTTTTTATGTGATCCACAATCATAAATAACTCTTTTTTTTTTTTTTTTTTTTTTTTTTGAGACGGAGTCTCGCTCTGTCGCCCAGACTGGAGTGCAGTGGCACGATCTCGGCTCACTCCAAGTTCCGCCTCCCAGGTTCACGCCATTCTCCTGCCCCAGCCTCCCAAGTAGCTGGGACTACAGGCGCCCGCCATCACGCCCGGCTAATTTTTTTGTATTTTTAGTAGAGACGAGGTTTCACCGTGTTAGCCAGGATGGTCTCCATCTCCTGACCTCGTGATCCGCCGGCCTCGGCCTCCCAAAGTGCTGGGATTACAGGCGTGAGCCACCGCGCCCGGCCCATAAATAACTCTTTTGCTTCATACAGAAGGGCTTTGCAGTCATTTAACTGTATTCTTTTTGTAACTATCATTCCCATTTTACAGAGGAGAACATGTACTTTGCCCAAGGCCACACAATGAATCGTAGAACTGGGGTTATGCTCTTAATTATGCTATGCCAAGTGAGGTCTCCACCTAGGTACCCCAGCAACACACAAAAGTCACTTGTTTTAGGGCACTTAATGTCATGGTGTCAAGGTCTGGTTTTTTTTGTTTTGTTTTGTTTTTGTTTTTGTTTTTTTAGAGACAGGGTCTAGTTCTGTCACCCAATCTGGAGTGCAGTGGTTTGATTCTAGCTCACTGCAGCCTTGAACTCCTGGGCTGAAATGATCCTCCCATCACGGCCTTCCAAAGTGCTTGGATTACAGGTGTGAGCCACCACACCCAGCTTGTTTACTTTTCACATGTTCCTTCTTTATTATGAGCTCCCTGAGGTTAGGGAGTGACTTTGCACCATTGCAACTCCAGCACATACATCTGAGCCTGACAGACAGTAGGCACTTCGTTGGTGGAGGATATTCTAGGAAAATGTATGTTCAAAGGCATGCAGGTGTAAAATAGCATGGTTAATCTCCGAACTATTTAAGTAGGTAAGTTCTACTGAAGTATAAGTTTGAGAAGAGAAACTAGTTCTCATTGTTTGAGTCACGGACTGTGGGCGAAAAGGTGCCACATTTGGAGAATATGCTCACAAGGAGCAATAGCTTCCTTTGCTTCCCCAAACGTCACTGATGGTGAGGCTCCTGCTGCACAGGAGCCTGGAGAAGTAACAAAGATCACAAAGTCCGCCTTGTACTTGAGGCTAAATATTTGGAGTTTACAATGTAGGTAATGTGAAGTCCGTGAGAGATTGTATTTATTTTTAAACCATCCAGCCCATAATGTCATGTGAGAGATTTTAAACAGCGAGACTCAAAGGGAAAGTAACGGGCCCGGTAGCATGGCTAACTAATAATAAAACAAATCTCGGCCAAGGGGCCTTTCTATCTCAGGGCTCTTTCCACCACACTTGCACGGCTTCGGTGGAAACCTAACAATTCTGGAGTGGGTAGACTAAGCGGCCGAGGTTCCAAAAAAACGTCTGACACCTTCTAAAAGTATAACAATGAACCAGCCTCTAAAATTACGGTTTTATGAAACCAAGGCACTTTCTTTCGTGAAGGAATTCCGTTGGCAACACCTTCGCAGTGATGCCCCGCTTTCTGGAACCCCTGCCCAGGGCCCCCTTCATTTTAGTCCTTCTCCCCTCACTCTCCCACCTCTTCTCTCCCATTGTTTCGACCTACTCCCGCTGAGGCAAGCTGGGAAGTGTAGTTGCACGCCCTGCTGCCTGAGTCGGTTAGGTAGCTCTAAAAACTCGTAACTCCACAACAGCTCAATCGATTTTCGAGAGGTGGGGTAAAGCCTGGAAGGCTCAGCCGGTTTATCCGACGAGCAATCTGGGATTTGCAGTTTCCAGCGCCCGAAGTGGGCCCGCTAGCAGAGAGCTCTTGGACTCTAATCCCGCCCCCTCCCCGAGCCTCGCGCATCCTGATGGCGTCACGCGGCCCCGCGAGGTCTCTGGGATACATGGTAGTCCTCAAGGCGGGTCTCACTCTTTGCCGCTGCAACTTGAGGACTACACTTCCCAGGAGGCAGCGCGGCGGCGCGCCGGGAACCACCCGAGGCCGTGATTGGCTGGTGAGCCGGCCGCACGCGGAGGAGCCTAAGGAGCAGCTCTGTTGCGACAGAGGCCGAGCAGCGAGGCCCGGTGAGTTAGGGGAAGGGGCGCTGTAGGGAGAGGG
This sequence comes from Hylobates moloch, assembly GCF_009828535.3. Taxonomy (NCBI): domain Eukaryota; kingdom Metazoa; phylum Chordata; class Mammalia; order Primates; family Hylobatidae; genus Hylobates; species Hylobates moloch. The sequence continues at coordinate 231,566,585 of NW_026652276.1, read as the reverse complement.
TGCCCGCCGGTGAAGGGGAAAGGGAATTAGAAGAGGAAGCAGGGACGGGGTTTGGATGGAGGGCTCTGCGAGGGGGAAGATAGGGCTAAGGGAGAGAAGCTGACGGGCAGGGTGGGGGAGGACCTGGGGGTGACGAGCGTGGAGACTCGGAGGGGACTCACGCGGGCGAGGACGAGTGCGTCTCGGCAAGAGGCTGGGCTCGACGGCCGGGTGATGTGGAGAGGGACGACCGAGAAGAGGCCCGAGACGGACGGGAGGAGGAATCCCGGAAAGTGAGGCGGCTAGCTGAGTGCGGAGCGCCAAGTTGTAGGGAACCCGGAGACGGGGACCTCCGCTGAGGGGCAAAACCTGGTCCCCAGCCGGAGGCCCTGAAAGAAGGAGCGTTTCCAAAGTGAGGCAGTCCGTGGGGGACTGGTGCCTGTGGGAAGAGATGTTAAGATTAGAAGAGCCGCTGAGAATCGGCATTGGTTTGAGAGACCCTGACCAAGTTGGGACAGACGAGGCAGGGGCAGATCAGGGCATCAGAGGCTTGATATTGATAGGAAGATTCCTGAGAGGGATGGAGCAGGGCCCAGGCATTCTTACTAGTAAGTTTAGAGTTTGGGGGTATCTGTTTGCCTTCCTTCAGGCTCCCTGAAACAACAGTAACCTACCCCTGTGGGTCATCATCATGCCCTCCGACCTGGCCAAGAAGAAGGCAGCCAAAAAGAAGGAGGCTGCCAAAGCTCGACAGCGGCCCAGAAAAGGACATGAAGAAAATGGAGATGTTGTCACAGAACCACAGGTGGCAGAGAAGAATGAGGCCAATGGCAGAGAGACCACAGGTGAATTGAGGGAGGGGTGAGTTGGGGATGGTTGCTAAGACTTAATGCATGCCCCAGCCAGAGTTGGAATCTTGATGCTGGGGGCAGTGGAGAATGTATCTGGTGTCATGCAACTTTTCATGATGAATCAAATCAATAGAGTTGGAATTTGTGCCACCCTGTCATTGAGCAAGGAAGCCGAAGACGCGGTTCTCACATACTCAGTGGCAAGCGGATGTGAGAGTTGCTGAGCTGCCTTGCTGCTCTATTAGACTGTGAGGAGGGGGTCAGTTCCCTGCCCCTTTCTCAGTTTCCATTTCTAAGCATGGTGGCCAATGTGCCAGGTTCTTTGCTACATTATACAATAAGCTTGTTCTCTCGCAGGGGTAGTGGCTCTACCTACAAAAGAGTAACTTATGAGTTGTTTTACGGGGTTTTTCCTGGGAGAGAGCTCCCTTTCTGTTATTTATATTTTGGGAAATATTTATTATTTCTCAAGTGCTAAACATGGTGCTACACACTGAGGCACTACAGTCTTCCCTCCAAAAACTTACCGTCTAGACTGGGAAACATGGCAATATGCGGTAAAGACTATTCCAGGCCCTTGGCAGTCCAATCCCAGCCCTCTTCCCTGCTCCCTGAAAACTCCCTAAACAGCCTTCTGCTCCATCCAGACTATTTATTATCTCTTGGATAGTCACCACATCTCTGTCCTTTCACACACTGAATTATATAATACCGTCATGTTTTTGCTAGCTACATTTGACATTTCTGTCAAGGCCTAGCTCAAGATAGTGAAGCTTCTCTCAGTCAAACCTGACCACATTCCTTTTGCTGTCTTTTAGTGTTACTTACCTTTTTATGTTGTATCTCCTGTTTCTTTGTCTAAGTTGTTTCATCTTCGAGTGCAAGGACCCTGTCTTGGGTTTTTTTTTTTATGACTTGCTTCTCAGGTAGACACTAAGTAAATGTTTGAAGAGGAAAGGAGAATTAGTCGTGCAGATCGTAACAGACAGGCATTCAGCAAACGGGGAGTTAGAAAGTGATCAGAAGGAGCAATAAAGCCAGGCTGTGGGGAAGTTTGATTCCTGGCCACAGTAGTGGATGACAGAAGTTATGAATGATGGGAGTAAGTAAACAGATATGAGAGGACAGAACAAGGGCAAGGGAGGTTACAGTTAAAAGGGTGGGTGTCCAAGCAATCAGGGTGTCGGGGCAGCTCTGTGTCATTGTGTACTCTGTAAAGCTTGGGGAACATCTGAGTGCTCAGCAGGATTGGAGCCCGGTCCTTCAGGATGTTCACCTTTGTGGAGAGCCGAGTCTGTCTCACAGCCATCTTCTCAAACTGCTTTTCTATCTCCAGAAGTAGATTTGCTGACCAAGGAGCTAGAGGACTTTGAGATGAAGAAAGCTGCTGCTCGAGCTGTCACTGGCGTCCTGGCCTCTCATCCCAACAGTACTGATGTTCACATTATCAACCTCTCACTCACCTTTCATGGTCAAGAGCTGCTCAGTGACACCAAACTGGAATTAAACTCAGGCCGTCGTTATGGTCTCATTGGTTTAAATGGAATTGGTGAGGCCCTTGGAAGGGGAGGTGGGAGGTATCTCTCCTTAGCTCATCTGTCACTCACAAGTATTTATTTAGCATCAACTGTGTTCAGAGCAAAGCATTTAGAATATGGGTGGGAGACCAGATTATGTCCAGGGGAAAGGAACTAGCAACGCAGAGCAGTATGTGTTATATACAGGTTGAGTATCCCTTATCTGAAATGTTTGGAACCAGAAGTGTTTCAGATCTTGGAATATTTGCATTATACTTACCGGCTGAGCATCCCTAATCCAAAAACCTGAAATCCTCCAATGAGCGTTTCCTTTAAGCATCATGTGAGTGCTTAAAAGGTTTTGGATTTTGGAGCATTTTGGATTTTCAGATTAGGGTGTGTCCACCCTGTACCACATGAGTAGTTACAGCAGGTGCTGGAGAAGTTGGTCAGGGGCGTGTGAAGCTGTGGTTAAGTGAAAAAAGCTTCAGAGAAGGGGTGGGGCAAGAATTGGAGGAAAGTTAGAAAGGAATCCCAAGAATGGGGGCTGGCAAGATTTGAACAAATGAAGGGAAGAAAGGTCCTCAAAAAAAAAAAAACAAACATGGATGAGGTCCCAGTTTGGCTGGGGTGGAAGAACTAGTGGTGAAGAGGGATAGGGGAAGTTCACTGTACCAAGCGTCTGCTGCTCTCCCCTCTCAGGAAAGTCTATGCTGCTCTCTGCTATTGGGAAGCGTGAAGTGCCCATCCCTGAGCACATCGACATCTACCATCTGACTCGAGAGATGCCCCCTAGTGACAAGACACCCTTGCATTGTGTGATGGAAGTCGACACAGAGCGGGCCATGCTGGAGAAAGAGGCAGAGCGGCTGGCTCATGAGGATGGTAGGGCTCCAGACCGGGGCATAGGGGTGGGCGTCCTCCCAGAAAGGCCCCCAGGAGCCTCATGGCCGTACACTGTCCACAGCGGAGTGTGAGAAGCTCATGGAGCTCTACGAGCGCCTGGAGGAGCTGGATGCTGACAAGGCAGAGATGAGGGCCTCGCGGATCTTACACGGACTGGGTTTCACACCTGCCATGCAGCGCAAGAAGCTAAAAGACTTCAGTGGGGGTTGGAGGATGAGGGTTGCCCTTGCCAGGTGAGTCCCTACCTCCTTCCCTTCCCCCATAACTCCCCCATCTCTACAGAGTTTAGTGTTCACTCCAGTGGAACTGTTTGGAACAGGAGTCAGTGGTAAGTGTCAAATGAGACATGGACATCTGCAGTGTGGAGGGGGTTGTTGTGTATAGGCTAGAGAGAGAGCTTCCTGGCTGAAGTGGTAGAGTGACTCAGGTTTCTGTTGGATTCTTAGCACCCAGCACAGAGTTTAGAGATCCTAGGGGTAGTCCTAGGTAAAACGGTGGAGTAGGTCTGTTTCTGTCCTCTCACCAGGATTCCCTTTCCACCCTTTTTGTGCTGTAGTCCTGCTAATTCCAGCTTTAAAGATAAAATGTTAGACAGCTGTTACGATAGCTGTTGTTCTTATTCTCTTGTGGCCTGGACTCAAAGTGAGTTTCCGTAGACCAGCATTCCCCCAATAATCCCCCCAGAGTCACTAAACAGGTAATTCCTTGCCCCATCATTCTCTGTGAAGGGAATTTATAAGACTTGATATACTGCTCTAGAAAGTTTGTGCCTTAGAACATAAGCACAGTGGTTCCACATATTAGCAAGGATTAGCTGCCTCCGGTTCACCCAAGGAGCTTTTAAAAACACAGATTTCTGGTTTGGGAACCAGAGCTTTAGAGTCTATCCCTTGCTAGACTCTGGCCACCCCACGAGATAGGTCTATCTTCAGACCTTCAGATAGGTCTAATTTGTTTTAGCAGTTTATTTCCTCTGTATTTTTTTGTCTTCTCCAAAGTTGAAGTCTCCAACTTCAGTGTACAAGGCTCATAAACTCATAAAGACTTCTACAGCCTTGCCTCAAACTGTCCTTATATGCTTCTGAGCCCCGTATTCTACTCTTTGACTTGTTTCTCTTGTTTCTGTCCTACTTCTCCTTTTCCCTCTGAGGTATAGAGCCTAAAATTGATTTCAAGACTCAAGCCAGGAGCCTACTCAGAATTGCATGTAGCAGGCAAGTTTGTCCCCTCCTGTGTCACATCCATTGTAATTCTGAGGTGCTTCTGTCTCCTTTACTGTCCTTCAGAGCCCTCTTTATTCGGCCCTTCATGCTGCTCCTGGATGAGCCTACCAACCACCTGGACCTAGATGCTTGCGTGTGGTTGGAAGAAGAACTAAAAACGTAAGAGGGTGGAATGGGGGATGTGAGCGGGCAGGTCCCAAAGGGGGAATCTAGAAAATGGATGCCCAGAAACTGCACTGATGTTAGAGTGGTGAGAAAGGAACTGAAGGAAGGCCAGAGTTCACTTGCTTGGGCAAGCAGTGAGCACCTTTAGGGCTGTTTAGGGCTGGCCTTTTTGTTTGATTGTTTTTCTTTAGTTTGAAATTTATGAGCTTTTTTAAAAAAAAAAAAATCCTTGTTGGTTTTGTCGATATTTCAAATTCAACATCTTAATTAAAGACTTTTTTTTTTCTTAATTGTGTAAAGCTAAAAAGGAGGTCTTCCATCTAAGATCATGATGCAGTGACAAAGGAAAATATAGCCAATATGGTCATGGTCCTACAGCTAAAGAACTGAATAAGCTGGAATATTGTACCAATTTTAAAAGAAGGCTTTAGTGGTACAGTGACTTAGTACCTTCTTTCAAAAAGTAAAGCATTTTGTTTTTTATTGTGTCTGTACCAATTCTTCCCACCCACAGTTTTGGATACATTCGTGGGTGTATTTGTGTACATACACGTTTCTGTTTACTATCACTGTTACTACCATCTCCACCCCATTCTGTTGAAACTCAGAACAGAAGATTGAGGAAACTCAAGCTGTCTCGCCACACTGAAAGGCGTCCAAATGCCCTTGCAGTTAGATTGTCCAGTGGTGGCTTAGGTGTTTGCTGACAGCCAGGAATTGGACAGCACATCTAAAAGGTGCTTAGGGATAAGGATGGGCCTGACTTTCCATTCACCTGTTGTCAGCTAGCTCCCATGGTTGAGCTCTTCACTAATTGGTTCTTTGGCTTTGCAGTTTTAAGCGCATCTTGGTCCTCGTCTCCCATTCCCAGGATTTTCTGAATGGTGTCTGTACCAACATCATTCACATGCACAACAAGAAACTGAAGTATTATACGGTGAGTGGGCCTCGGCTTCTTTCTGGTAATCTCTGTGCATACCAATTCTCTGAAATTCTCTTTAAAAAAATAAATAAATAAAAAGGCCAGTGCGGTGTCTCATGCCTATAATCCCAGCATTTTGGGAGGCCGAGGTGGGTGGGTCACTTGAGGTCAGGAGTTCGAGACCAGCCTGGCCAATATGGTGAAACCCTGTCTCTACTAAAAATACAAAAAAATTAGCCAGGTGTGGTGGCAGGTGCCTGTAGTCCCAGCTACTTGGGAAGCTGAGGCAGGAGAATCACTTGAACCCTGGAGGCGGAGGTTGCAGTGAGCTGAGATCACACCACTGCACTCCAGCCTAGGTGACAGAGCAAGACTCCGTCTCAGAGAAAAAAAAAAAAATACCTACCTATTAGCTCCTTTCTACCTATTGCTATAAAAAGATATGGACAAGGAGTCCTACCACCTGTTTTATTTTAATCCCAAAGTCATTGCTTTCAGGCCATAGTTCATGGATTGGCAGCCTCTGCACACATGGTGTATGTTTGCCTTGTGGCAAAGAAGTTGACTTTTCACGGTGACCAGGCAGGCCCTGCCCCCATCTGCCTTGCCTCTTTTTTTCTGGAAACAGAATCTCAATCCGTCACCCAGGCTGGCATGATCTCAGCTCACTGCAACCTCTACTTCCTGAATTCAAGCAATTCTTGTACCTCAGCCTTCTGAGTAGCTGGGACTACAGGCATGCACTACCACGTCTGGCTAGTTTTTGTATTTTTAGTAGAGACGGGATTTTGCCACGTTGGCCAGGCTGGTCTTGAACTCTTGACTTCAGGTGATCTCCCGCCTCGGCCTCCCAAAGTGCTGGGATAACAGGCATGAGCCACCAGGCCTCCCTATGCCTTCTTGAATGCCCTCTTAACTCTGCTTCACTAGAGTCAACACATTTACCCCACCTCCCATGACCACAGGAGAATGGGGGTCAGATCTCAATAGCCCACTGTTGTGCCTTGCCTTTTCATTTTCTATTTCAAAAAGCATATAAGAAATTAACAATTGATGTCCTCTTCATTCATAGTCATAGGAGTATTAGTTTTTAATATAGCCTTCCAGAAACTTCATGTATACTTGCACACATTTGTAGAAAATGTCATATATACATAATCTTTTTCTTCTTATACAATTGCAGCTCTTTTTTTTTTTGAGATGGAGTCTTGCTCCGTCACCAGGCTGGAATGCAGTGGCGCGATCTGGGCTCATTGCAACCTCCGCCTCCCAGGTTCAAGGGACTCTCCTGCCTCGGCTTCCTGAGTAGCTGAGACTACAGGCACGTGCCACCACGCCCAGCTAATTTTTGTATTTTTAGTAGAGATGGGGTTTCACCATATTGGCCAGGATGGTCTCCCTCTCTTGACCTCGTGATCAGCCTGCCTTGGCCTCCCAAAGTGCTGGGATTATACCGCACCTGGCCTCTTTTTTCGTGAGATGGGGTCTGTCTCTGTCACCCAGGCTGGAGTCCAGTGGCGTGATATTGGCTCACTGCAACTTCTGCCTCCCAGGTTCAAGTGATCCTCCCACCTCAGCCTCCCAAGTAGCTGAGACCACAGGCACATGCCACCATACCTGGCTAATTTTTATATTTTTAGTAGAGACGGGGTTTCACCATGTTGGCTAGGCTGCTCTCAAACTCCTGGCCTCAGGTGATCCATCCACCTCAGCCTCCCAAAGTGCTGGGATTACAGGTGTGAGCCAGTGCACCTGGCCACAGTTACAATTTTAATAATCATTCTGTAGGTTGCTTTTTTAAATTTAGTATATTTTGGACTGCTTTCCATGTGAATATATATAAATCAACCACAATCTTTTCAGTGACTGCACAGTATTTCGTTATGTGTTTATCCTGTAACTTGTTAGGCCCTTTCTGATGGATATTTAGCTTGAGTCCAGTTTTTGTTTGCAGATAGAAACTATGGTAGTTCACTTATGCAGGGTTTGTCAGCTTCTAAATCTGAATGGTCTGTTTTCCCCTCTGGAGACAGCTCTTGTAGTCTTTTGTGGGGCTTCAGCCTCTAGGGTCCGGGGGAGGAATAGGAGGTGGTATTGGAAGGCTCTGAGCCTCGTGACATCTGTATGACCATGATTTTCAGGACTATTCCCAGTGCCACAGCTGTCTTTCTAGCTAACCTAAGGATTTGCGCTGGAGCCTGGCCCTGGCTGGGCTGAGCGAGGGGCATAGAATTGAAAAGACTGATTTGAGGTTAGGATATGCTTCTGTAATGCACTTCCTCTCTTCTTACTGCACAACCTTAGAGCCAGGGCCAAATCAGTGCCATCCCTCATCCCCCTAAACTCTGAGTGAGAATCCAGGATTGAAACCCAGGTTAAAGCTGCCCGTCTTACCTGGCACATTTCCATGCAGGGTAATTATGATCAGTATGTGAAGACGCGGCTAGAGCTGGAGGAGAACCAGATGAAGAGGTTTCACTGGGAGCAAGATCAGATTGCACACATGAAGGTAGGGAGACTGCAGAGTCAGGCTCATGGCCTCCTGTCTGAAACAAGCAGGGGGCTTGCACGAGGGCATTTCGAGAAGTGGGAGTGATGGAGGAGGTCGGGAAGAAGTTACGATCACCATTTTTACCCTGGATTGAAGATGAATTGTTGAGCGCCTGCATGTACTCCAAGCTCCCTTTGGTCTCTTTTAGAACTACATTGCGAGGTTTGGTCATGGCAGTGCCAAGCTGGCCCGGCAGGCCCAGAGCAAGGAGAAGACCCTACAGAAAATGATGGCATCAGGACTGACAGAGAGGGTCGTGAGCGATAAGGTGAGGTGTGATTGGGTGGGGTTGGGTGGCCTAAGGTGAGGTGGATAAGAAAGGAGCCACTTGATAAATGCCCTCTTTTCTTCCTAGACACTGTCATTTTATTTCCCACCATGTGGCAAGATCCCTCCTCCTGTCATTATGGTGCAAAATGTGAGCTTCAAGTATACAAAAGATGGGGTAAGTTCAGGACAGGGCATGGGTGGCTGGGGTGTATCTTAGGGTGAGTGGCAGCTCTTGGGAGTCGCTCCTGTTCTATGCTGACCACACCTGCTAGCCCACGTGCTCTGGGGGATTTTCAGGTATGGCAGTTGGGGCGCCTCATCCAAGGCTGCTCGCAGGCCCTTCTTCGTGTATATGGAAAGAAGACTACTCAGCTGGGTTGGTGGGCAGAGGCAGTGGGCGAGGCGGGGTCTGCTATGAGTGCTTCCTCCCGCTACTCTCCCTTCCTCCTCTCTTCGTGACTGGGGATTCAGCGGGCTTGGTGTGCTGGTCAGAGCAGATCCGTATTCTAGCCTTGTGTCCATATCTCTCTCATCCCCACCTCAGCCTTGCATCTACAATAATCTAGAATTTGGAATTGACCTTGACACACGAGTGGCTCTGGTAGGGCCCAATGGAGCAGGGAAGTCAACTCTTCTGAAGCTGCTAACTGGAGAGGTACGGTGCCAAGGTGGGCGTGGATCCCTCTAAGATTAGGCCTTGCGATGGCTAAGGAAGAGGGGAGTGATGCAGAGACTACTACTTTGGGAGGGCCTGAGTACCCTGGTGGTGAGTGAGCCATCTGGAGGTGTGGAGCAGCAGACAGGAGAGGGGGAGTGTCTGGTTGGACAGTGCTGAGGCTGGGGGCTGTTTTCCTGGGACAGGGATAGGTAGGGAAGAGTCTTTTAGAGTGTGTGTGTGAATACATGTATGTGTTTGAGCACGTTTCTATTTTCTTTTTTTTTTTTTTTTTTTTTTTTTTGAGGCGGAGTCTCGCTCTGTTGCCCAGGCTGGAGTGCAATGGTGTGAGCTCGCTACAACCTTCATCGCCCAAGTTCAAGCAATTCTCCTGCCTCAGCCTCCCAAGTAGCTGGGATTACAGGCCCGCGCCACAGCTAATTTTTTTGTATTTTAGTAGAGATGGGGTTTCACCATGTTCATTAGGCTGGTCTTGAACTCCTGACCTCATGATCTGCCCATCTCGGCCTCCCAAAATGCTGGCGTGAGCGACTGCACCTGGCCCATGTTTCTATTTTCAATCAGAGCATTTAGAATATAGGAACATCCGTGCATTTAGGGATGCTGCAGTTTCCCAAGTAATGTCATTTCATTAATACTGATGAAAAATAGAAATGATTCCCAGCTGGGGCCACTGTCTTTGTGGAGTTTGCACTTTCCCTTTAACGTCTACATGGGTTTTCTCTGGTACTTCAGTTTCTTCCCACATTCCAAAGCTGCACCTGTCAGGTTACTTGGCACATCTCAGTGGTTCCAGTCTGAATGAGTGTGGGTGTGTGTGAGTGCATCCTATAATGGAATGGTGTCCTCATCAGGGCTGGTTCTTGCCTTGTTCCCCCGGTTGTGGGATGATGGGCTTCGGCTGCCCATGATCCTAAACTTGAATAAGCAGGTTGGAAAATGATAGAATGAATGAATATAAAATATTGTAAAAGAAAAATTCATAAAGTTTATGATAATCATACAAATGCAGTCAGCAAACCAGCCACATTCGTGATTTTTTTTTTTTTTTTTTTTTTTTTTTGAGACGGAGTCTCGCTGTGTCCCCCAGGTTGGAGTGCAGTGGCGCGATCTCAGCTCACTGCAAGCTCCGCCTCCTGGGTTCACGCCATTCTCCTGCCTCAGCCTCCCGAGTAGCTGGGACTACAGGCGCCCGCCAACACGCCCAGCTAATTTTTTGTATTTTTTAGTAGAAACGGGGTTTCACCGTGTTAGCCAAGATGGTCTCGATCTCCTGACCTCCTGATCCGCCCGTCTCGGCCTCCCAAAGTGCTGGGATTATAGGCGTGAGCCACCGCGCCCGGCCTCATGATTATTTTTGAATTGTGTGGTGGTAGGGGGTGCTCCTTACAGTTTTCCCTTTGCAAACATTTATTCCTTGGTTTAACCCACCACTCTTACAATTGCCATCACTCACTGATTCACCAAAAATTGAGTAAATATCTTACCTTGTTTTTATTAATCTTTCTTAAGTGTATGTATAGCTCACATGTATTTTAATGTTGAATATTAGAAGTGACTGGGTTTTTTGGCCAGGTGCCGTGGCTCACACCTGTAATTCCAGTGCTTTGGGAGGCTAAGGCAGGCAGATCACTTGAGATCAGGAGTTTGAGACCAGCCTGGCCACATAGTGAAACCCTGTCTCTACTAAAAATGCAAAAAAATTAGCCAGGTGTGGTGGCGGGTGTCTGTAATCCCAGCTACTCCAGAATCTCTTGAGCCTGGGATGGAGAGGTTGCAGTTAGTCGAGATCTCGCCACTGCACTCCAGCCTGGGCGACAGAGCGAGACTCCCTCTTAAAGAAAAGAATCTTGGATCTTTATTTAGAAGTTTGGTGATCTTTTTTTGTGACCAAAAATGCTGCAGGAACCTAATTCTTGTTTATATCAGTTAGCTTGTGGCAAAATTAGTTTTGTTATATGTTGTTTCACTTAAAGTGAAACTTTAAAATAGGTTGTTTCTAAGAACCTATTGATGACAGTGAAAATTTTGAGGACTTAACTGTTTTTGATTTTAGAAAATGTATGTTGCACCTACATCCAAGTTCTTTGTTATACAGCATAGTGCATTCTGCAGCAGACATTTCATAACTACTTAAATTGTATCTTTGCCTCTTGAGAACATCTGCTTCAGTACATCTTCCTAAATATTTTTAGAGTGGCCAGAATAGCAGTGTGTGAGTTGGTGATGTATTCTTTTTAGAAAGTTGAGTCTTGTTCAGTGTGAACATGTGTTTGTTTGCCTGCTCTGCCTGTGTCTGTTTCTAACTGGGCTTCCTTTGTTTCATGCTTACGTTTCTACTTTTTTCTTCCTAGCTACTACCCACAGATGGCATGATCCGAAAACACTCTCATGTCAAGATAGGGCGTTACCATCAGGTACAGGCCTGGGGTTGGGATCCGGGGAATTGCCCAGGGTATAGGAAGGGGCTGTATCTGGCCGAGTTCCAGCCAGCCGCCCCCACCCCCTGGCAGGAATTCTAACCTAGGTGGCTCCTACCTGCTTCTTGAACCCAGAACAGGTGCTTGGGATAGACATAGGAAGTTACCTAGTAGGGTTCATTTTGAAGCGGGATGCCAGTCACACCCGGGTGGCTTCCATTTTTCCTGTAGCATTTACAAGAGCAGCTGGACTTAGATCTCTCGCCTTTGGAGTACATGATGAAGTGCTACCCAGAGATCAAGGAGAAGGAAGAAATGAGGAAGATCATTGGGCGATACGGTCTCACTGGGAAACAACAGGTCAGTAAAGGAGGGTGTGGTGGGGATGCCAGACAGCTGGGAGACTGTGGCTGGGTGGGTCAGGGGATACTGTCCTGGCAGCCTAGGTTTGGAAGCTATCCAAACCAGAGTCTCCTCCATTTGATTCCCCTAAGAACCTACTACATTTTCTTTACTCTAGGTTGTTATGTAATGGAGCATTTTGAGGGTGCAAGGATAGTGTGCCAGTCTCTGACATGCCCTTGTGCCATAGTGCTTGAGGGCAAAGGAACTTGTAATCTAGAAAACAAATTTCTGGATTCAGATCTGGAAGGATCCAATTCATTAAGATTTAATTGCCAAGAGAGTGAGAGGTATGGGCTTAGTAATGGCAAGAGCTTCAGGTTTCCAGATGAGTCTCTTTCAGGCCTCAAGAGACTAGTGGGTCTCTCTGAGCCTCACTTTTTATAAAATGGCGATGCTAATGAAGGAGTCAGGGAGAAATGAGGGAGAGATGAGCTGTGCTGTTTGGCGGGGATAATGCCAAGTTATATGTAGATTATGGTTCTACTCAGGTGAGCCCAATCCGGAACTTGTCAGACGGGCAGAAGTGCCGAGTGTGTCTGGCCTGGCTGGCCTGGCAGAACCCCCACATGCTCTTCCTGGACGAACCCACCAATCACCTGGATATCGAGACCATCGACGCCCTGGCAGATGCCATCAATGAGTTTGAGGGTGGTATGATGCTGGTCAGCCATGACTTCAGACTCATTCAGCAGGTGAGGCCCTGGCCAGGGGGTGGGGCACAGCGGAGAGCTTCTAGGAGGTTGGGTAGGGTAGTCATGGCATGTGGAGGGTGCATAATACCCGCCTACTGAAAGAAGGGGCTCAGAGTGTAGACATAGGTGGTGAGGACCAGTTCTTATGCCTCTTTGGGGCTGCTTAGAAAGCCTTAACTGAAACACTTCAGTAGCTATCTGGAGATGTCAACCAACTTAGCATTTTGGGCCCAAATGGGAAAGAGAGTTGGGTAGAAAACAGGGTGTTTTTATTACCGTCCCAAGATTCTTCAGTCCAAAAGTAGTATTCTAAGGAGGATTTTGATTAGACAGCTACCACAGTCATTTGAGAAAAAGTTGTTGCTCATTCCTCTGAAGCTCTGGAGAAGATGGGAGGTGGAGAAAAGAAGGCTGAGAGTGAAGCCTCTGAATAGATCTAGGCCCTGCCAGGGAGCTGACAATAGGAGTAACACAGCAGTTCCTGGCTTGGAAAGCTCCAAACCTGATTATTGTACCCTTGGGTTAGAACATCCCAAATACCTTAGAAGTAGTGAGACAGTGAGTTGGATATGGGTTTGGGGGCGGAGTTTTCTTCCTAGACGCCGCTCAGGACAGTCTGCTGGGCAGAGGCAGGGACAGTGACTACCCCAGGATTAAGTCTAGGTTTTGCTTTCTAGGTTGCACAGGAAATTTGGGTCTGTGAGAAGCAGACAATCACCAAGTGGCCTGGAGACATCCTGGCTTACAAGGAGCACCTCAAGTCCAAGCTGGTGGATGAGGAGCCCCAGCTCACCAAGAGGACCCACAACGTGTGAGCCCTCTACCTGGGCTCGGGTCAGGAGCTCCATCTGGGAACTAACAGCTGCTAACCTGACCAGCCGCTCAGGACAGGACCCTGGGGCTACACTCCTGCATTGCTGCAATACTGCTCCCCCAGCCTCTCCCCTGCCCCTCAACCTGCCTTAGCTGCACTCTCTTATCTACAGCTGGACAGTACCTGTCTGTTTTCCTGTCCTCCTTCCAGTTACATCTGTCCGTGTCTGGACTCAGCTGGCCGTTCCCTCCAGCCCCTTGCTGGTTATCTTACTCTGAGTGTGATGCAGTCAGAAGCACCTGCGGGTTAGCCCAAGGGCCCCAGCCCTGGATTTGGCCTGCGGAGGAGCTTAGGATCCTCGTTTTCTGGGTTTTGGTGATGTTGGAGGAGTACCCCCCAGCCCACCGCCCCGATTCCTTTTTGCTTCTGGTTTGGAGCTCTGGACCAGGACCTTCGTCCTGGTCCGTTTTTAAATAATTATTTAACAGTGTAACTTTTAGACCTGCGTGACATCTACAAAGCGCCCAATAAAGAAAGAGGAAGCCACGGTCCCTACCTTCCTTTTCGGGTCCCTGGAGCCTTCTCCTCCCTTCAGTGCCAACATGCACTGCCCTCAGCAGGAGCTGGATCCAGCATCAGTGTCTGGATGGAAACTGAAGACTAGTCCATAGGAGCTGGAAGAACTTTCTCCTTTTATTGCTGATGTGAAATTGTACCTTTTCTCAGGCCTGTGATTCACAGACTTTAACATGAATCAGAATCACCTGGAGGGCTCATGCGATCAGATTGCTAGATCTCGCCTCAGGGTTTCTGGTTCAATAGGTTTTGGGAGAGACCAAGAACTTTAACATTTCAAGCAAGTTTCCAGGTGATGCTGTTGTTGCTGGTCTAGAGACTATTTTGAGAACCACTGTCCAGGAGCGTGGTTTTCTGATTGTGATCTGAGGTTCTGCTCCAACTGCAGAGCAGTTGGGCTGCTTGTTAAAAATACCGGCCAGGTGCGGTGGCTCACACCTGTAATCCCAGCGCTTTAGGAGGCCGATGCACGTGGATCACTTGAGCTCAGGAGTTCAAGACCAGCCTGGGAAACATGGCGAAACCCGTCTTTACGCGCCTGGAATCCCACCTGCCCAGGTGGCTAGGGTGGATGGATCGCTTGAGCCCAGGAGGTGGAGGTTGCAGTGAGCTGAGATTGCACCACTGCATTCCAGGCTGGGTGACAGAGCAAAACCCTGTCTCAAAAAAATGCAGACTGGCCAGGCACAGTGGCTCACACCCGTAATCCCACTGTAAGGTCATCACCTTGGGAGGCCAATGTAGGAGGATCAATTGAGCCCAGAAGTTCAAGACCAGCCTGGGCAAAGTAGGGAGGCCCCATCTCTACAAATAATAAAACGAACAGGGCATGATAGCATGTGCCTCGGTCCCAGCTGCTCTGGAAAGAGGAGGCTCACTTGAGCCCAGGAGGTTGAGGCTGCAGTGAGCAGAGAACGTGCCACTACACTCCAGCCTAGGACAGACCGAGACACTGTCTCAAAAAAATAAAAAAATTCAGATTGCTGAGCATCAGACCTATTGATTAATGGCATTTGGTAGAATGAGAGGTGCAGAGATCAGGAGTTTGCATTTTCACACCAATGTCTGTGAACCTCTCTTCCTATTGGGATACAGGAAATTTTGTATTTTTACCTGTCCACAGCTGTAGTTTTCATCATCACTGTTGAATTCACTTCCAGCCCAGGATTCTGCATACCTTATCTGGGTCTTTTGAACTTGAATAGCATTTCGCCAGTGACCGTCCTTCCTGGTGTGGATTCATCACTCTGCCTCTGAAATCAGCCATCCCTAGGGAAGACACTGCCATGATTTTTCAGTACTCATTATAATACAGCCAGGACTGGCAGGAGCAACTGTCCCAGATGGTGTTTAAACCCCTTAGGAGCTCATGATCTTGTTGGAAAGCCAGTAAGACAGAACCATACAGGACACAAATTAGATGCTAAATTGTGATTTAGATAGGAGACAGAAGTATTCAAAAAGGAGGGAAATTTCTTGTGAGTAGCTGCCCAGAAAGGTGGAATTGGTGTGCTCTCACTTGAAAAATGAGTAGGGTCTTCTCAGATGGCCACAAAGTCCAGGAGCTGCCCTGGGCAACAGGGACAAGAGCCTCCCGTGAGACACTGCAGCTGAGACAGACAGGAGTCCTCTGATCCCAGAGGGTACTGGCTTGACTGCTTTATGCCTTAAGTGGGGCCTGGAGCAAAACGGCCCAGGTCAGTCTGTCCTGAGAGTCCATAGCCTTGGTTCAGGGGAGAATGGCATCTGGAGAGTGGGCTGCTGGGATAATGGGGACAGTGAGGGACACAGCCCCTGATACTTAAGGAAGTGCTGGATATTGCTAAGAATCCAGGTAGTCTCGGGATCTCCAGAGTCTCCATGCTAGGACAGGAGATCTTCAGAACCTGGAGGAATGGAAATAGTCTAGTCAGCTTATTTGTCAAGAAAAATATCAACCTTGGTAATTTAAATAATGCTTTAAAAGTCCACAAAATACATATTTCTAAAATTAGCAGTGCCTTGTTTTGGATTGAGAAATGGCCTGTGAATTCTCTTAAACCTTAGCACGTAGGATGTGACCAGCCATTCAGAGCTGGGTGGAGAGGTAAGTTGATTGAGGGGTTGCTCGCTTTAACACAGCCAGCAGGTGATGCTGGTCTTTGGAACCCTTCCCCCGCCTCTCCATTTGTAACATCCTCTTTCCCCCCAGCGCCTCTACCTTGCACATTGCTCCAGGTTTCTTTAATCACAGCATTCAAGGGCCTGAAATATTTGTTCCCCCATAGTGCTAAGTGAGACAATTGACTTTCTCCATTTTGCAATGGGTTTTCTTCCCTTTACCGCTAATTCCCAAGACACCCACGTCTGCTTTTCTGGTGAGCACCTATTGCTTTTCTGCTTCGCCTCCTCCAGTGGTCGTCCTCCCTGTCAGCCTCTTCACCACGTGGGGAGCTTCTGCTATCTGCATCTAGTCCAGGCTCAGGCGTTTTGCTCATCTTCTGCCTTCAGTCCAAGCCTCATTATACTCCGCTCACACTGATTCCACTCTACCTTTCACACTGTTTCTTTCTCTCATTCTTCCCAATTAAAGGATACATCCTACAAGGATACGGCCTACAATGGGTGTATGAAGGGTATCCTTCATACACCCATTTGTGCCAAGAAGCAGCCTCTAGCTACTCGAGCCCTCCTCACCATGGGTACCACCACTTTTAGCCCCTTCACTGTTCTCTGGTTGTTTGATGTGAACCAGTCTTGTCTCTTCAGCTCCACTGGGGCCCAGTGAGGGAGGGAGCTTGCATTCCAGTCTCCAGCACTCTGAGCTGTGCTGGCACCTGTGTGCTCCGTGATTACAGGCTGGTGGGCTGGAGTTGGCTGAACTTTTAACAAGTGCGTAAATACACTGGGAGGTGGTTGGGTGGGGGAGGGGACCTGGTGAAGGGTTTCTTAATTCAGAGGGATTACTTGTGGGAGAGGAAGGAACAATTAGTCTCTTTTCAAGGTTAGCCCAGAGCATGTTCTGGATTGGGATTGGATCACGCCCCTTACCTCCCACCCCCCCCCCCCACTCTCCCAGGTGCATGTCCCCAGCCACACCTGGTGGGGCAGCTGACTTGATAAAAAGTAGCTCCGAGGGGGTGGGTGGGGGCTGTTCGAGGAGCAGGAGGATGAGCGCTGAGTATGGACAGCGGCAGCAGCCTGGGGGCCATGGGGGTCGCAGTTCTGGGAACAAAAAGTCCAAAAAGCGCTGTCGGCGCAAGGAATCCTACTCCATGTATATCTACAAGGTGCTGAAGCAGGTGAGTGCAGAGCAAGAATGTGTGTGAAGGATGCTCTCACAAAGCGCCTTGAAAGGGCACTGGCTGGAAGCGGGAACCCTGAGGTTAGTGTTGGCACTGGGGCAAGTGGCTCAGGCAGGCTGGGCCCCTCTTGAGGTGGCGGGACCTAATTTCTGAGGTCTCCACCTCTCTCAGGATCTGGGGCACCGGGGATAGGAGACAAAGCGTGCTCCCTGCTACCCTCCAGAAGTTTATGGGAACGATGATGAGATAAGGTGATTAGGTGGGACATAATTATAGGACAAGAGGAGCACACTTTCTGTGCCAGGTTGAAGGTGATCAGGTGCCAAACACATTATGATACAAACTGTGTTGGTGACAGAGAAGAGGAGTGATCGGGGTGAACTGGAGTCTTGGGGAAGGTCTTCTGCACAAGTGGCACTCAGTTCTTTGAGGGGCTTAGGGTTTGTCCATCTTACAGACAAACAGCTTGAGGCCCCTAAGGCTCCATGGGGTTCCTGCATCACATGGCCTGACAGTGGCAGCGTCCCAGTTCCCCTGGCTCTGGGCAAGCCCCTAGCATCCTTCCTGTGTGTCCCTCTCCCCAACGCACTGGGGCTGCAGGTACCCTATAGTCATGCATGAAAAGCAGCTACTCCCAGGACTTGGAACACTGACAATCAGTTTGGAGGATCCAAAGCTGCTGCTCAGCAGGGCCAAGGCCAGGAGGAGGCGGGGTCTCCAACCTGCTTGAAACTCTTACCCCTCTGTTAGAGCAGGCCCCAGAGGTAATGCCTGTCTCCAGTCCAAATCCCATTAGCAGTTTTAGTGAATTGACAACCTGGGTGCCTGGGAATGCTCTTGTGGGGTCGAGGTGGGGGTTGGCTCCAGCACTGATATGGGTTGGCTGAAGAGATGCACCAGAGGACAGACTGGTGCCCTGAAGAAAGTGGGTTAGGAGTGGGTATCACTGAGCCCTGTGTCTTAGCCTGATTTTGAGGGGCAAAAATTGCAACTGATGGGTGGGACGAGGCCTGGACTCGCAGAGGAGAGTGCTGCTGAGGGCCAACCCCTCGACCTCCTGATGTGGGTGAGAGCCCTAAGGAGAACGGGGTGTGCTGACAGCAGAAGGGGTTTGGGCAGAACCAGCCTTGTGCCAGGTGCAGATTTGCTGCTGGCAGTGGAGACCAGAGGTGGCAGGGAGGGCGGGTGGGACAGAGCCTCCTGGTTCTAGTGCTGTCTCCATCTCCGACTCCATGTAGGTTGTGGGACAGTCACTTCTCTCCCACTTCACATCTGACCAGGTCTACATACTCACATTTTAGGACTGCCATCAGTTCCCATTTGCTTCACTAGAGATCACTTAGTTCAAAAGCTTGTGTGACAGAAGAGGAAACTGAGGCCCAGAGGAAAGGGCCGTATTTGAGGTCGTAGTGATTCACAGTACAGCTGCAGAACAGGACTCCGCCCTCCTGGTCCAGGGCTGCAACTGTGTCACATGGACATGCTCACTGATTATGTGCTCCACCAAGTTACATGCACAAACGTTTTGACACCACAGTCCCGCCTCTGGAAATAACCTTCCCTATGCTCACACAAGATTCTAAGATGGGCATTTACCATAGCACCATCTAATAGCAAAAACAACAAAAAGCACCCCAAGCCCAAACCCTGAATGTTCGTGAAAAGAGGAATGGTGATAGGAAGTATGATACATCCATACCATGGAACACTATGCAAATGTATCAATGAAACCAGCAAGATGCATGTATAACTGGTCCCATTTGTTAAATATAGATGCTTGTGTGTGCTAATACAAGGAACTTAATCGTGTTACCTCTTGCAGTTGAAAACTTCTTTTAAAAAACTTGGATATACCATAGCAGTACAAAGAAAACATAAATCCCTATTTCCATGACTGTTGGCCTCTGGGAAGGGACTGGTGAGGAGCCTCCTTGCCTTCTGCCTCTGGCTTCCTAGAGCCCCCAGCTCAGGGCTGAGGCTTGCAGTGTAGGCAAGACCCCCCCTCGCCTGACCCCTTCCATTAACCGAGTGGTGCTGCCCTCTCTCCAGGTGCACCCTGACATCGGCATCTCTGCCAAGGCCATGAGCATCATGAACTCGTTTGTAAACGATGTGTTTGAGCGGCTGGCATGTGAGGCTGCCCGGCTAGCCCAGTACTCGGGCCGGACCACCCTGACATCCCGAGAAGTCCAGACGGCCGTGCGTCTGCTGCTGCCTGGGGAGCTGGCCAAGCATGCTGTGTCCGAGGGCACCAAAGCTGTCACCAAGTACACCAGCTCCAAGTGACCCAGGGTCTGACAAAAATAAAGGGTGAACTGTTTCTGTGCACTGTGGTGATTTGAAAGAAGGGTGTGTGAGGCCAGGGTGTGGTCTGGAGCAAGGGTGTCCTCACTTTGAGGCTACCACAGGTGGAGCAGCACTTCTTCAGATGTCTTAGAAACTGCTTTCTAGGTGTATCCCGTGAGCAACGTGTGATAGCTTTGTAAACATGTGAATGTTGTATTTGGTAGTGAGCTGAAATAGGACCTGGGACTGGACTAGCATCTGGATTTACCACCAGCTGATTCCCTCTTGGGGCCTGAAATTCCTCCTGTGTGGTCCTCTTTCAGGCTGTGGCTTCGTGATGTCATTTCCCACCAACTGTCTTTGCGTTCTATATGACAGGCACTGTTGTGTGAAGGGGCCATGCAGATCTATTCAAGATATAAAAACTGAAGGCCCAGACCAGTTTCTAAATAACCTGCTGAGATCAGTATGATTTTTCAGTTTCCCCTTTATTTCAGAACAAATCAGTGGGGATGTTTTTGAAACTCCTAACATCCCCAATTTTACTTGGAAAAATTTGAAACCCACAGAAAAACTGCAAGAAGCACCCCGGCCATGCCTATGTCCTTACCTGGATTGACTGCTCACCACTTAACCACTTGCTTTTCCTGTCTCATGCAGCCTCTGCTTATCTTGTGGGCACATGACCCATAAATCCTCTTCCAAGCTTGGACAGGATGAAGGGGTGGGATTTAGACAAACCTCCAATCCTTTGTTCCCTTTGTAATTGGACAGACCTGGCTTGTGGTCGCTTTCATCTCCACATATTGAAAAGGCATCGCCTTGCAGTAATAGCTGACATTCAGCGGCAGCTACCTAGGTCACGTGTATTTTCTCATGCCTCGAGCCTCACCTTGAGGTTCTGTGAGCTGAGGACTAACGATCCATGTTTACGTCCACAGCTAGCAAGGGGCAGGCCCAGGACATCTGGCCCCAAAGTCTCACTCCTGCCCACTCTGTCCTGTGTTCACACCTTGCTGTACCAGGCATGACCCGGGCCAGCAGGAGCCAAAGTACCTGGGAGCTTGTTAGAAAGGCAGGCTCTTGGGTCCCCCCTCAGATCTGGAGCAGAATCTGTTTATCTATCTATCTATCTATCTATCTATCTATCTATCTATCTATCTATCTATCTATTTTTGAGACCGAGTTTCGCTCCGTTGTCCAGGCTGGAGTGCAGTGGTGCCATCTCTGCTCACTGCAACCTCTCCCCATCCCGGGTTCAAGCGGTTCTTCTGCCTCAGCCTCCCGAGTAGCTGGGATTACAGGCATGTGCCACCACGCCTGGCTAATTTTTATATTTTTAGTAGAGATGGGGTTTCACCATGTTGGCCAGGCTGGTCTTGAACTCCCAACCTCAGGAGATCCGCCTGCCCTGCCTCCCAAAGTGCTGGGACTACAGGCATGAGCCACTGCGCCTAGCCTGGAATCTGCATTTTAATGAGACCCTCAGGTAGCTTATAGGCACCTTCAAGTTCTTCCTCTTTGCTCCTCCTTGCCGCTGTCTCCCTTCTGTCCCTTTCCCTGGCCCTGTTCCTCGTAGATTTACTTATTCATAAGCCTCAACGTGACACTGAGCCAAAAAGCTCACCCTAGCTGACCAGCCTCAGGCTGCTAGTGGTATAATATTTTGTCTTTTTGGAAAAATTATCTCCTGAACTTGTAGCAGTGATGGGAGGTGGTACCCACAGGTGACCAAGTGAGCCCCAAGCATGCAGAGCAGCATCCACTATACTTTCTAGCATGATGCTTCACACGGGTCTGGCTCATGGGAATGGTGTGAACTCTTGGCAGGCCTCAGGGAGGCAAGTGTGGTTATGCTCACTTTCACCCAAGGGGGCAACTGGGCCTTCAGGGCCTTCTGACTCCAAATCAGTGCCTTTCCCCTCCACCACACGGGCCTCCCCGTGCTGTCATCCAGAGAGTGAAGGAGGGCTGTGGGGCTCAGGAGGCAGGGGCCGAGAGAAGGAGCAGAGGCCACTCAGAGTGAGAAGCTGCAGTGATGCCTTGTTAGGGCGTAATGTCTTTAGGACGGATGTATCCAGAGCGCCAAAGCTTTTAGGGGACTTCAAACAGAAACTTATTTTACTTGTTCCTTACAAGAAAAATGGCCAAAGTTGGACAACATGTTCTGCCCTAAGCTTCCGAAGCTTGCCCTTCGGGAGCCTGCAGCCACCCATCCACAGTCCCTTCCGCGCGCTGCTTCCAGGACATCCTCTGAGATAAATGTCCCCGATTCTGCACCCACCAGCCCCCTGCCTCAGCCCTAGAACACTGGTACAATGGGTCAGAACTCTTAAAACCAGGCTGTTCTGCCCTGTGGCCCTGGGAGTCAGGGAGCCACAGAGGTTCTGTGAATTCCACTAACAGCAAACAAGGGGCAGCGTGGAGGAGTGGGCACGATGTCTGAGGGGTGAGTGAGGGGCTGGAGTGGGGCTTCCAGGGCAGAGCAAAGGGCAGAGCACCTCCTTGGTCCTGAGAGGCTGGGGCAGAGTGGCGGTTTGGGCACTGGGCCACCCCAGCTGCTGCTGCTGCCCTGGCAGCTTTCACTGTGGAAACTTCCCTCCGACGGTTAATTCCAGAACCAGGGCTCTGCTCTGGGGAAGGAACCCTCCTCCACATTCATCCCTCACCCCTACTTGCCACCCACCAGCCCAGATCACTGCAGCATCCGTGGGCTGCCCCACACCTGGAGGGCCCCACTGCCCCTGACTCCCAAAGACCCCTTCCTTACCAGAGTCCCAAGCCTGGGCTGGCTTTCCCCCAAACCCCCAAAGGTCATGCCCATTCTCTCTGCTAATCCTACAGCGGAGCCCAATACCACACTCTCCCTAAGACCAGGTCAGTGTCCACTCATTGCCCTGTGGGCTCCTTACGTCATTGAAGTCCATTTCGGAGCCATGAGTGACATCACACCTTCTGGTACCCGGAGCCCACACTCCTCAAAAGGCCAGGCTGCTCCGTCTCCCCACTCCTCCGTGGCTCAGAGCACACGGCGCCCACCACCCTCTCTCCAGAGCTTACCAGCGCCTCTGGGAGTCCTCCCACGTGACCCTGCAAAAGCTGCTGGACCAAGAGCAGCCTCTGCTCGAACCTGTGCCCGACCAGGAGCGGCAGTCCTTCCAGTACAGGCTCGCGTCGCTCTACCTGCACTACCTGGGACTGCTGCGCCGCTTCGACACCGTCTATGACCAGATGGTGCAGCCGCAGAAGCGGCGGCTGCTGCGACGCCTGCTGGACGGCGTGGCGGGCCGCGTGCTGGAGCTCAAGGACGAGCTGGTGCGCGCCGACCTGTGTGAGAACCACTGCCTGGACCGCGTGCTGCAGGATCTCAAGCTCACCCCAGTACGTGTGTGCAGCCGCGAAGCCACGCCCTAAGCCAGCTAGCGGGAGGGGAGAGGTGGGGTGGGACCGGCCTTGACCACCTGGGACACAGAGCCATGCCCTGGCCAGCTTGGGGTCGGGTGGGGTAGGGATGGGGACGACCACCCCCTGCCTACCCACCACCCCACAGATATCCCTGGTGTTGGGACACCTGCTAGGAAAGGAAGGAGGGCAGAGAAGATCAGAGGAGGGGGTTTGGCCTTGTAGGAAGGGCTTCAGGAAACTTGGCGGTGGGGGGTGCGCATGGAGGTACTTAGGGGTTGGATGGAGTCAGGGTGAGGTCCCCTGCATGACTGGGAAGACCCGCGAACCACAGGGAATTGGTGAGGAGAGTCCTTTAGAGCCTCCTCAAAGTGTGGTCCCCGGACCAGCATCATTGACATCACGAATGAGAAACTCTGCACCCCTAACCCACTAAATCTGCACCTGCATTTTTATCAAGACCCTCCAGTGATCTGTGTGCACGGACAAGTTCTAGAAGGCTGTTCTAGAGCACAGAGCTTCTGCGGGGTCTCCAGTCCGGCTCAGGGTTCAGTAACTGCTTCATATCCAAGACTATCTCAAAGTTTCCCCAACCAGCTGCAGCAGTGCACTTGGTCGGGGGCGGGGTGGGGGGGAGGGGGTGGGGGTGCAGGGAAGATTCCCCAGGCCCTGTCATTCTGATGTAGTAGTCTGAGGGGGACCTAGGAATCTGCATTTAAGAGCTTCCCAGTTGATTCTGATGCACAACCAGGTTTGAGACCACTGCCACCTACCACGATGCTCCAGAATTCAACTCCAGCCAGAGGATGGGGGGCAGAAGAAGAGAGGAATGACCCTTGGGGGCATCTGCCCCATTACCCTTTAAGTTTAGTCAGGAGTCTAAAATGGAGGAAAATAGTGCTGGGGGTGTGTAAGCCCCTGAAAATGGTAATGGATTGGCCAGATGGCTCAGACTTTTGATTCCTGACCCTCCTCCCCTAACATTGCTTCAAAGGCCGACCTGGAGGTTCCAATCCCCAAATACTTCCTGCTGGAGCAGTCCACCACTGTGCGGGAGCGAGGGCTGATACTGGCTGAGATCCTGTCCAGACTGGAGCCAGTGTCCTCCTCCCAGAAGGTAAACGGGGGTGACACCCTCCCAGACTCTTCCATATCCCGTCTCCTGAAAGCCTCCAGAATGCAGAGAGGCCCCTCCCTGCTCTCTACCAGAGTGCCCTTTAGGTAATCCCTGGCATCCTTCAAGGCTGTTCTTGTGCTCATGGTAACCCTCCAACACCAAGACAAGACTTGGCCTCCCAGATACTGTGGGAGGAAGGTGCCCTGGTGCATCCTTTGATGGCTGGTCTCCCAGCGGCCCACCCTGGATGCAAGCTCTCCCTCGTGTGCCCCTGCTCTTTTGCCCCTGCTCTGGCCAGTGCTTTACAGGAATGCACCGGACCGAGGCCATAATTCTAGTGCAAAAGGCAGAGCGGGCCAGGCAAGGCTGGCTTCGAGCCACCTTCATGCGAGAGATTCGAAGAGATGAGGAGCAAGATCGGAGGACTCGGGAGGACGGACGGCACAAGTTCAGTCAGGGCCGAGCAGCTGTCACCATACAGAAGGTAAATCTAGGTGCCCAGGAGGAGGGCCAAAGGGCCAGGGTAGAGTCACCTCATTCAGGAAGCCTGTTGCTCAGCAATTGATCACAGGAGTGCAGGTGCTTGGATTCTGTAGCCCCGCAACTAGTTTTTTTTTTTTTTTTTTGAGATGGAGTCTCGCTCTGTTGCCCAGGCTGGAGTGCAATGGCACGGTCTCAGCTCACTGCAACCTCTGTCTCCTGGGTTCAAGCGATTCTCATGCTTCAGCCTCCTGAGTAGCCAGGACTACAATCCTTTGACAATAAGCCCAGCTAATTTTTGTATTTTTAGTACAGATGGGTTTCACCATGTTAGCCAGGCTGCTCTCGAACTCCTGACTTCAAGTGATCTACCCACCTCAGCCTCCCAAAGTGCTGGGATTACAGGCGTGAGCCACCATGCCCAGCCCCCACAACTAGATTCTAAACCAGTCAGTACTTTAATCAGTCAGCAAGCATGTATCTTACTTGTTTATTATTTAATCTACATCTCTATTTTCAAAAGCGTTTGCAGTAGGCTACCTTAAAATTCCCAGAAACAGCAGGATCATTAAAATTAGAGAAGAAAGATCTATAATAGAGTAGCAGAACAGAATAGATGATCACTCCAGAAACTCTTAAGACTGTTGAAAATGAGCCCCTAAAATGTATCCTGCTGAGGCTGGAGTATTGCTTGAGCCCTGAGCAATGTGGCAAGACCCCATCTCTTAAGAAAGGGTCCTGAGCCTCCTGGAAAGTGAGACAGAGGGAAAGTTGATCATGATGAATTAATTTGATAACTGATGTGATCTGAGCATCCCCAAACTCCGTGCCTTCTGGGTCACCTTTTAACATGGAAATAACATAATTTCCATAATTTTATCCCGTGTCTCACCTCACTGCAGAAAGCCCTTCTCTGCCCTAAGGTTCCCCGAGCATTGTTACCATCCTGGTTGTCACACCTCTCCTTTGCTCTGGACAGCCACTCTGCACCTCTCTGGGTCAGCCTCTGCTGTCTGCCTTGGTGTGCAAACATGGCCTCTCCCACCATTCCTTAAAATGCTGCTAACACAGGCTGACTCCTGGTAGTAGTGGTTAACAGCTTGACCAGAGACTGGAGGAGCCCCGGGAAAATTCCAGTGCAGGAATAGACTACTTTCTGTTCATGCAGGTGTCACTGCCCCTAAGGCCACCGGCCCTCCTCTGTCGTATAAGCCTCTTGCCACCTTTTCTTTCCAGGAACTGTTGACCTGGGGTGGGCCCTCTTTCTCTCTCAAATCAGTCTCTCCCGCCTTCCTCTCTCTCTCAAGTCCCAATACCTCAAAAACCTCTGCCTCCTAGCCCACTAGAGAAAACTTAGAACTTCCCACCAAAAGATAAAAGCAGGCCACCAACTAACAATAGTGATTCTATGAAGATATATCATCTGCAAATGGGATAGATTCGTGCATTACTAATCAGTACACTGAACATGCCGGTCTGAGGCAGGATGACTGTGTCAATGTCTGGCTTAGAAGGAGGTTCTCGACAGCAGGGCTCACTAAAGCAAAGAATCAAGAAGGAGGATGGACCCCAAAGATGGAGTCCCACTTCCCCTGTAGACCAAAGCAGATCATTTTGTACCTGTTGCCAGACATCAAGAGTACAGAAATATTGCATGCTGGTCTTAGAGTCATCCAGAGCACTGAGGAAAGGAAAGAATATATGAAGGACCCAGTCATGGCGGGCCTGGTCTGTGGTGGTCACAGGAGTGGGAGGACGAAGCCCTGCTCCTGGAGGTGCCAGGAGGCAGATGGAAAGCACTGGCTGGCCCGGGCCCAGGCTCTGCCTTCCTCTGCCCAGCGTCCCCACCCTCTGGCCCCACTAGCACTCAGTGATCCTGCAGTCTGAAAGTAGCTGGGCTTGGGAGAAAGAGGACGGGTCTGGCTCTGCACAGATGGGGTCTTGGGCCTGGGAGAGGTCACGTCCAGTCTCTGGCCTCAGTTCCCTTGGGTCAAAAAATTAGGATTAGCTGAGGAGCTCCACAGTCCCTTCAGCGCCAATGTCTATGTGCCTGGGTGGAATCAAGTATTTATTCCAACTGCTCTGGGGATTCTGAGCAGTGGGTGTAGGGTGCTTGAGCTCTGATCTGTCCCTCAAAAGAGATAGCAGATTAGGGTGGCGATGGGAAGGAAGAAATCCCTGGGGGGCCCTGGAGCCAGTTGGCTTGAGTGCCCACCTGAAACCACCCTGTTCCAGGCTGTTCCTGCTCAGTGTGCACCTGAGCAGGCTTGCCCAGGGCTCCTCCCCACCCCACCGGAAATCTCTAGTGTGACCCTTTGGACCCTCTCTGAGAGACAGGCTGCTGCAGGGTGGAGAGTGTGTGTCCTGTGTGTCCCTCACATCCCTCCGCCAGGTGTGGAAAGGCTACCTGCAGAGGAAACGCACTCAGCAGGACCGGCGAATGGAGATGGAGTTCATTGGCATGGTGAGCTCAACCTGCTCCCCGTGGTGGGGCCTGGAACACAGGGCTGGCCAGGGCAGGGCCCCCACCCAGAGCACAGTCTTCTTCCAGCCCCACATTGCCCACGGTGCTCTCCACTCAGGCCAGGTGGAGAGCCTGGGAGAGAACGAGGCAGAAGGACAGAAAAGCCCCCTGGCCATATCCCTTCACACCCTTCTTCTTGTAGAGGTCCGGCCCCTCACAGCAGCTCACCTGTGGGGCCACGAGGGGCATTGTGTGGAGCATCCTGGACCCCACGTTCCCACCCCCAGCTGGAAGGGGCTGTAGGGGTGGACCCCCAGAGGGAGGAGGCCACAAAGCCAGCAGGAGCACCCTGCCCCCCACAAGCCTCTGGTAGCCACGGGGAGACACCAGGGGCTGTGTTGGGTGGGGACACACTCCCCAAACCAGGGCTTTCCAGGCCATGTGCCTGTGTGCACACACGTGTGCCTGGCCAAAGTGAGTAGGCCTGGCTCCTTGAAGCTATCTATCCCGTTCTCTGTCTTCTCGTCCAGCTGGTCTCCACTGACTTAGGAAAGGCAGGCTGAGACTGGAGGGGTGGCGGGAGCATGCTCCCTAGGGGAAGGGCTTTGCCCCAGACAGATCCTGTGGAGGCCTGGCTGCCAGAAGGAGCTGGGGAGGGGGCTGGGCTGGGACTGGAGGGATTGGAGGGAAGGGAGCCTTCCCAGGTCTGGTGACATCTTGGCAGGCTGGGAGGCTACCACTGGAGGCTTGGGGCCTTGGGAGGAAGGAGGGGCCAGGGGCTGCTGTGTGGGAGTGGAGGTCAGAGACTTGTTGGGAGGCCAGAGGGCTGGACCCCCAGGAGATGAGAGCAGGCTGAAAGAGGCAGGGGTTGGCTTCAGCAGAGAGGGGTCCATGCACGGCAGTGGGTGAGGAATGAGCCTGGCCGCCCGGGCCTATCAACAGTGTGAGCTCAGCGTTTTCAGTAATTGTCTCTGCGCAGAGTGATATTTAAAATACATTTGGGAGCCAATGAGGCGGGAAAGTGGCTGCGAGAGCGGCTGCCAACTCGGCCGCGGGGCGGGGGTGCAGGCGGGGGCTGGGGCCGGAGGCTCCAGGGGAGGGTGTGCTGGGGAAATCGGGCAGGGGACAGCCTGGATGCATCTAGCAAACTCATTATTAGAGTAATTTATGCAGACGAATTCGGCTCCAAACACAGTTTCTCCCGATGCCGGCATGCCCGTTGTTCCATGTGGGTGTGTGTGCGAGGCCTTGCGTGAGCGTGGTGTTGGGGAAGGAGGGGGTACAGGCGTGTGTGCCCGAGGCTGGGGGCTGCATCCAGACTGGATGCTGGTTCCTCCCACTCCTGAACCCCTCAGCCTCTCTTCCACTCCCCCAGCTCCCCTCCCCCAACCAGGTAGAGCACCTGAGCATCATCTCCCAGGCCTGCCTCGTGGAGGATGTCCGGAGGCTCCGCCAGATGGAGAAGGAGGAGGAGTTCCGGGCGGCAATGGTGAAGGCCCATGATTCTCTGGTAGAGACAGAGGGGCCTGACATGAAGGAGAAGATGAAGGAGCAAATCCGACAGTGGTTTATCGAGTGCCAGTCAGTGTCCTTAGCTGACCCTACCCTCCATCCTTCATTCCCTTCGCTCGGGGTCCCTCAGGGCTGCTCCTGCTCCATCCCCTGCATGGGTTCTGCCTTCTAGCCCAGATTGGCCCTTTTCTCCTCTACCCCCAGGTCTCCAGCACACTGCTGACCCTCTTGGTTTCAACAACCTTGGGCCCCCAGTGTACAGGACCATCTCCACACCTGACTTCTCATTTCTGCAAGGGAGAGAAAGTGCCAGAATAGGGTGGGGAGAGCACCCACGGATGCCCCCTGAGTGATCTGTCCTCCTGTTTGTAACAGTCCATTCCTCCCACCTCTCCCTCCGTCACCCTCGTCCTTTATTTTTCTCTGGTGTTCTCCATCCATCCACCCACCTTTTTATCCACCTCTCCATCTACCTATCCATCCATCTGTCATCCATCCATCCACTCACCCTTCTACCCAACTCTCTATCCTTCCATCTGTCCATCTGCCCATCCACCCACCCACCCTTCTACCTACCTCTCCATCTATCTACCCATGCATCTGCCCATCTGCCCACCTCTCTATCTATCCTTCCATCTGTCCATCTGCCCACCCACCCACCCTTCTATCTACCTCTCCATCTATCTACCCATGCATCTGCCCATCTGCCCACCCACCCTTCTACCCACCTCTCCATCTGTCTATCCATCTGTCCATCCACCTACCCACCTACCTACCTCTCTATCTCCCCATCCATCCATCCATCCACGCATCTACCCACCCTTCCACCCACCTCTCTGTCTATCCTTCCATCTGTCCATCCACTCACCCACCCTTCTACCCACCTCTCCATCTATCCACCCATGCATTTGCCCATCTACCTGCCCACCC
Source organism: Hylobates moloch (assembly GCF_009828535.3). NCBI lineage: Eukaryota > Metazoa > Chordata > Mammalia > Primates > Hylobatidae > Hylobates > Hylobates moloch. The sequence goes on along the minus strand of NW_026652276.1, from coordinate 231,537,143 downwards.
TTCTACCCACCTCTCCATCTATCTATCCATCTGTCCATCTGCCAACCCTTTTACCCACCTCTCCGTCTACCTATCCATCCATCCATCTTTCCAATCATCTATTCATCTTTCTGTCCAATCATCTTATGTTCACTTAGTGACCTTACTGGCCGGTTCCCTGATTATCCAGATGCATCTTCAGGTGGATCCTACTCAATCTTTGCAGACAAAACTCCAGAACAGGTACCCTGTTGGAGGTGGAGTGGACAGTTTTTTATGGCAGGTGGAGCCTGAGGCTACAGAGAATAGCAAGTGGGATGGGGTAGGGGGTCAGCCTCAATGGAGGCGGAGGTGGCTGGGGGAAATGCAGGCAGCTAGAAAGACGGCATAGGGAAGAGGAGCAAGGAGCAGCTGTGGCTGGAGCAGGCATTGTGGCTGGGAAAGGAAGGATGTCTGGGTAGACTGCAGTGGCTCCAGATCCCATGGCCCAGGAGAGAACAGTGGCTCTGACCAGAACGCTCCTTCTTGGGCACCCTTTCTCCCTGGACCCCAAAGGAGTCTCTGCATGCTCAGCTGTCCCGACCCCATCAGTTACTCTAGGCCTAGGGAATCCTTGGTTCACCCCAGTCTCAGGCCCTGGGCCTGAGAGATCTCCAGCTCTCTTCTGTAAAATCCAGGGCTCTCTTCTGTAAAATTCCCTTAATCTTCTCTGAAATGTCTTGTGTCATTGGTCACAGGTAAGAATGGAACTGGAAATGCAGGTCCAAGAGAACAAAAAAAAGGAACAAGAGAAGAGCAAGGAAAAAGGAAAAGATGAAAAAGAGAAGAAGAAGAAGAAAGGAAAGGAAGAAAAGGCCAAGAAGGGGGTAAGATACCTCCCGGATGCATGGTGTGAGGGACAGGGAGGAGCAAGCTGTGGGGGAACTCGTGGTAGGAAGATGGGTTCAGGTAAGATTAGAGCCAGAGTCTGTGCTAGGTAGAGGTGATGAAGTCAAGGTCAAAGAACGTTTCTATTCTAGGAAGTGGATGCGGTGCTGCAAGTGTTGCCATCCAAATGTATCCCTGTGATCAGTGCCGGGCATGAGGAATACTTAAGTAAGAGGGGAGACGGCTGCGGAAGAGTGTCTGTGCCTTGTGGGACCTGGGGCCCTGGGTCCTGGAGAAAGTGGGTGTCTGCCACATGGACCATGAAGTGGCAGTGTGAGTGTGTAGGCAAAGGGGACAACACCAAATGAGAAGAGGGAGGTATGGTGTGATTCTTTGGGTGGGGGCATTACAGGTTTGGGTCTGAATCCTGTGGCCACAGGCCTTGGGGTCAAGCCTATCTGCTGTCTGGGTAGAAAAAATGCCAGGCTGGTGGGTGGGGACAGGGCAACCAGCCAGGGCCTGGCTCCTGACCTGTGTGCACACATGTGTCTGTGTGCACGTATGTGTGCATGTGCTTGTGCACACGTGAATGCCTGTGTGTATACACCCGGCACTCTGACCTTCATGCATCCATCCATTCTCCGCGGTCAGATACATGGAAGAACCGGTGTGAGAGCATACACCCCAGTCAGAATTATGACTCCGAGACCCTCCAGGAGGAGAAGAGGAAGGAGGTGGAGCTGGAGATCCGGATACAGGTGTGAGCACAGGGTCAGGGCTTCCCTGCAGGCCACTACCCTGTACCCTCCCCGATGACCCACACTTCCAGCCAGATTCAGGCTCCTCCCCACCCATTTCTCTGCCTCTCTCTTGTCCTGAACACCCAACCCCAGTCCCCAGCTCATCCTCTGTAGACTTTGCTGCCTCTGTGCATGGTCCTAGCTCCATCTGCTGCCCACGTCAGTTCCCACCTTCCTCTGCCTCCCCCTGGTCCTGCTTTCTCCCAGGGCTGATGCAGCAGGGGTGTGGAGGGTATGGGAGGGGCTCGGAGCCAGGGTGTCCACACCACACTACCATCCTCAGGAACTGTCTGATGACATGTCCCACCCACGCCGTGGGCTTCAGGAGTATTCAATCATGTGATCTTTCACACAACCCATGAGGAAAGTACCATGGTTTTCCTGATGGTACACATGGGAAACTGAGGCTAAGCGGTTATGGAATCGTTTAGGTCACAGAGACCTCAGCGGGGGATCTTGGGTTTGAATTCCATCTGGGGGCTTCTCTGCACATTGAAGGCTGTTAAGAGCAGGGCTCCTGAGAGAGCAGAAAGAGGATTAGGACTGGGTGTGAACAGGTGCCAGGAGGGAGGGAGGAACGCAGAGGAATGTGCGGGAAGGCGTCAGGGCTGTCCCTACTGCCTTCATCAGGCTCACTGGGCTCTTCTGCAAGGCTCCTCCCCTCCTTCCCATCCCTGCCTGCCTGCTCCTCTCCCACCTGTCCTCCCAGCCCCAGGCCACCCCGCCATACCTCGGCTGTCTCGCCTAGGTGGATGAGCTGATGCGTCAGGAGCTGAGGAACCTCTGTCTGGCTGTGGACAAGGAGGAAGAAAGACCCTTGAGGGCTCCAAAGGCAAGATGAAGGGCTGGAGCTGGGCAGGGGAGGGCATACAGGGGAGGCAAGGAACAGGGCACAATGACCTATGCGCTTGTTTCCAACCAGAAAACACCTGGGAAGAAAACTGGGAAAAAGAAGGAAAAAGATCTGACCCCAAACAGGTAGCAGACCCTGTCGTGCTCACTTTGCATGGTGGTGGTGGTGGAGTAAGCCCCAGTCCAGGACAGACCTGACTGCAGGTCCTGGCTCTGCTGCTGTGAGACCTTGGGAAAGTCGCCTTCCCTCTCTGACTCCCTGGCCTTGTTCACCAAGTACCTGCCCTGCCCTGTGAAACTCACATGATAGCCCTGGGGATCAAGCAAAGGCACAAGAAAGGGTTCTGTACATGAAATGCGGAGCGAGATCTCAATGGAGTTTATAATCAGGTCATTGCTCTCCACTTCCAGATCCTTCCTCCAACCTTTGCCTTAACCAGCTCTGTCTCTGCCAAAGTCGTTTCCCCCTGGATTTCCCACTCTGAGACATTAAGGGACTCGTCAGTGGTCCCTTCCTGCTGACTTGTCTGGTAAAGAGAGCTCACAAGTGCCTTGACGTCAGCTGCTTGAATTTAATGGCTGTCTCTCCCAGGAGCACTCACGTCTTAAATGTAGTTTCTAAGAAGAGGGCAATGCTTAACTCAAATGACTGGATTTCTAACGGTGGACCTTTGGTCAGGGGGCAGACTGATGAGTGTCACAGAGGCCCCTGTCCCCCTCACACCCTTCTTAAGACAGAGCACTCACTGGGGGAGGCTTGCCTCCTGGGACAGTGATTTGGTGCCATACCTGATTCTGCCTGTTTGCAGGCACTGCAGATATTTTTGACCACAGAATGTTGTGCAGGAGAACCACTGATCCCCTGTCTTCATGACAACAGCCCCCCATCTCTGACTCCGTTTCCCTGTGTTCTCACTTGCTAATGTCCCTCGTGGTGATGGGGGTCTTCCTGTGCCATCCTCTGCCAGGTCTGTGGAGTCTCTGTACGAAGAGCTTGTTATTTCTGGCCTTCTAAGGAAGAGTGAGTCAGTAGCATTGAAAGACTACATAGGTGAGGCCCCTCCCAGAATGCCTGTTCCCAGTCTGTGGCCAGGTGCCAAGGCTCCCCTACCCCTGTCCACCAGCCCCGCCTTCCCTGTGGCTGATTACCTGATTGCCACTTGGAGAGGGTGCCTGTCACTCAGTGACTGCCTATCGCCACAGGTGACTTCCTCTATCTTGGATCCACTCTGAGTTTGGCAAAGAAGTTGCCCATGCCATCCCTGTTTGACATACGACAGAATGTGGCTTTGTATGCGGTCCTTCGGCTTGGTGAGAGGCTCTGGGGGCGTGAGGAGCCAGGTCTGGGCAGGCAGCCCTTGGGGTGAGGGCTGGGGTCAGGGTAGGGTGGCTGAGGTGGATATGTCCAGCCTGGGCCTCCAAGCCCCAGGTCCTCCTGCCCTGCCCAGGCCCTGCTGGAGGTCACACCCAGAGTGAGCCACCCCAGAAATCAGGTGGGCCCTTGACCTGCTGAAGAGCCCACACTGCCAGCCCCTTACTCAATCCCAAGGGACAACCCAGGGTCTGTTCTGCTCCCAGAAGACCACCAGCCCTATACCCCCTGAGCTGATGAGCTTTCTGAGTGGTTTATCCCGGGCCTTCCTTTTTTTTTTTTTTTTTTTTTTTGAGATAGACTCTCAGTCTGTCGCCACTCAGTCTGGAGTGCAGTGGCACAATCTCAGCTCACGGCAAACTCCACCTCCCGTGTCCCATGCCTTTCAATTCCACCACTCATAATCCAGGAGAGGAAGCAGATGGAATGGAAAACAGAAAGGGCATTAGTGGGGGTAGCGGGCTCCCTCCCAGCCCCATGCACAGCTCCTATACTGGAGACTCCTAAGCCATTCAAAATTTCCTGCTGCCACTCCCGGCTCCCAGGCCTAGTGGACTAGGGGACCTGCAGGTGTTGGGGAAGGTAGTACGCCCTGTGATCTGCACCTCCTCCCCCAGCCCCAGGCCCTTGGCCTGACCTTACGCAGTCATCTCCAGCCCTGATTCCTGCTGCTGACCTGTCGCCTGGCTCTGGCCCATTTCCTTGCTCTCAGGCTCCCCGGATATCCACACCATGGCCCCGCTCATCCGCTCCATCCTCCTGGTGGGCCCCTCTGGCATGGGGAAGAAGATGCTGGTCAAGGCAGTGTGCACAGAAACTGGCGCCAACCTGTTCGACCTGTCGCCGGCCAACCTGCTGGGCAAATATCCTGGCAGGAATGGGGCACAGATGATGGTGCATATAGTCTTTAAGGTCTGGAGCCCCCAGCTTTTGGCATTTGTGGTTCTCAGACCTGTGGCAACAAAGGAGGGTGGGCTTTGAGGTCACGTCACCCATCAGCCTACTGGGTATGATTTCAGGTGCTGAACTGGGGAGGTCTCCCTACCGACCCGGGCTAGGAGCTTGGGTTCCCCCTGCAGCCCCTGTGGTGGGGGAATGAAGGGAAAAGGGAGGAGACAGAGCAGTTTCTTTTCATGGTAGGATGAGACTGAACATGCAGCCCCCCCATGGGGGGCAGTGACTCAGTTTACCCTGAGGTGTGAGGTATGTGCAGCAGCAGGCTGGGAGGTGGGACTGTCAGGTGTGGAGAGTGGAGACTGGGCTCCAAGGTCAGCCCCTGCTCAAGCCCAGCCCTCATCCTGCCTTCTGACCAGCAGGGACATGACCCTTCTCCAGAGACATCTAACATCTGATTTCTACATTCTGACCCATCCAGGTAGCCCGACTCCTACAGCCCTCTGTGATTTGGATTGGAAATGCTGAGAAGAATTTCTATAAGAAGATCCCCAAAGAAGACAAGGAGGTGAGGGGGCATGGGCGTGAAGGCCGTGGGGGCAGGTGGCGTGAGCTGGGGCTGGGCTGGAAGGCCTGGGCTTGTTCAAGTCGCCCCAAACCCCACCCACCGGGGCCTTGCACATGCCCCTCTACTCCTCACACCTAGTTTCCTTGTCTCAAAGCAGGATGGGCAGCCTCCTCATCCCGCTAGGGCTGAGGTGAGGCTGAGGGTGGGGTGGGCTCTGAGAACTTGGGAGCCCCATATGCTGGGCCACTGTGCCCCAGCCCCACCACTCCTCCCTCTTCCCCTGGAGCAGATGGACCCAAAGCGGATAAAGAAGGACCTCACCAAGGCCTTGCGGCTGCTGACTCCTGGAGACCGTGTGATGCTGATTGGGACAACCTCCCAGCCGCAGCTGGCTGAGATGCGGGGTCTGTGCCAGGTCTACGAGCGGATCCTCTTCATGCCCCGGCCTGACTACGCATCCCGCTATGGTGAGGCCTGGGGATGTGGGGATGGCTGCCCCTACCAAAGCCTGCCCACCTCCCGCCCCATACCCCACTGCTGCTGCGAGCCCTCACCCCCACAGCCAGGTCCTCTGGAAGGGCTGCTGGACAAGCAGCCCAGTGGCCTGGGTCCTGGCTTCGGCTCTGTGCACGCAAGCAGGTGGTTTATGTCCTCCAGTGCTCTAATTCCTCCGCTTGAGTTGGGAGGATGACCCTTGCCTAGCTTGAGATCTGGTACCTTCCCTGGGGAGGGGGAGCTGATGGATGTGGAGCTGCTTCCCGGAGCACAAAGTTCCTTCCAGATCCAGGCGGGGGCTGCTCAGGCCTCGTTGCCCCTCCCTGGTGCCCACTGCCCCTCCAGGCCCCATGTCTTCCACATGCCTGCAGTGCTCTGGAAGCGTATGATAGAGGCCCGGGGCATCCAGCCGACCCAGCACCCGGACATCAGTGCCCTAGCCAAGGTCTCTGATGGCTACACACCGGGTCACATTCTCCAAGCCATCCAATCGGTGCTGAGTGAGCGGCGGTTCCTGCAACTGTCCAAGCGGCCCCTGGTGGCCTCCGAGTTCCTGGGACAATTGGTGAAGCTGGATCCAGTGTACAGGGAGGAGGAGGAGTCCCTGAAGGTGAGGTGGCAGGGCCAGGGGCTGTGGGTAAGCAGCGCCCTTGGGGAGTCAGCCCCCTGAAGTACACCTCAGACCCCTCCCTCTGCTCCCACAAATTACCAGAAGACAATTGGTGGAAATGTGTGTTGAGCTCAGCTGGGAAGGGAGCAGGAAATCACTGGGAAATGCCAAGGCTTCGGGGCCATCCCAGCGGGTTTCCCTGAGGGTGGGAGCTTGCAAGAACCAGTGAGGTATCAGGAGCCCTTTGTGGGTTCTGGTAGCAGCTGCCACCCACCTTTCCCAACCCCGAGTCAGTGCCCCCGCCAAGGATGGCCTTGGGAGCGCAGGAGAGAGGGCTGCAGGTATGGAGGGAAGAGGGCTTGCCCCCCAAGAATGGCTGACATGGTACCTGAAGCATTTGGTGGGGAGCAAGGGAAACCCCAGCACTAATAGGACCCCCGAACCCAGGAGGAGAGGAGAAGAGGCTGCTGAGGAAACAGTCTGTAAAAAGGGGAAGGGTGAGGTCAGGATGGGTCTGAGGGCCTTACCACTCCTGTGCCCACCAACCCAGGACTGGTACTTCAACACCCCACTGGGTAAGAAGAGCATGAAACACAGGATGGACCAGTTGGAGCCCGAGGAGGCCAGGCTGGCCAAGGAAAAGAAGAAAAGGAAGTGATGGCTAAGGCTTGTGGGCACCTGAGATTAGTGGCGTGGGACAGGGCAGTGGCCCAAGGGTAAAGGGATGGGGCAGAGGCATAAATGCCCAGATGACTTGGGGACAAACTCTTCTTGTCCATCCATGTCTGTGTCTTCCCACCCCTCCCTCTGTGCCCCTACCTGTGCCTGGCGCTGTCTAGCCCCCACCTCTCTCCTGGGCCCTGGCCCTGGCCCTTGCCATTGCCAGCTCACTGCCACCTCCCTGCTCTGCCTCCCAGATCCCTGTCCTCAGCCCCCACTTCCAGGTCTTCATCTCCTTGTCATTGTCCTATCCTGGTTCCCTGAATCTCTTCCTCCTTGAGGTATTTAAGGGAGAAAAAATAGGAAGAGGAGAGAGGGAAAGAGAGGGAAGAAAGAAGGTCTGCAGTCAGATAGAAAAAGCACAGGTCTGGAAGTTAACTGTCCCCGGTTCTAAACCCACTTGGCACTAACTCCCTGTGTGACCTGGAGAGTGCTTTCCTGTCTCTGGGCCTCAGTTTTCTTACTTATAAAGCAAAGAGAGATTGGACCATGAATTTCTAAGGTCCCTTTTACTCTAGGGTTTGACTATTCTAGCAAAAGTATCTGGGAAGTCAGGGCAGGGAGGGTGGTTGGGCAGCGGCGGGGGCAGGATGGGAAGCAGGGCTCAGCAAGGGTGTGGGGAAGCGATGGGGCTTTGTGACCAGGGCAAGGGCTGTTAGTAGACCCAATGCTGCCGTGGACATGGGAGAGCATCATTAGCTTGACCCAATTTCTCTGAGTGGCCTTCATCTCTTTCCTCTAAAGACCCCTCCTCTGGCACCCTGCCTGCCCCAGCTCTGTACTGCATCCTCTGACCACAGCCTAAACCTCGGGGCTCAGTGGGATACAGCCTCCTGCCCCTGGGGTGGGAGTCCATCTGTGGCTTTCCCCTTGCTGTGGAGGGAACAGCTCAGGGGAGAATGGGGTCAGAGAACTTAGGGAGCAGGGGCAACCATACCACCAAGGGCTGGGGAGCCCCAGAGTGTTCTCTTGGAAGAGGCAGACCCATGGACCATGTACACAGTGTGTGGATGAAGGCCAAGGTGTGTCCACAGGTAGTAAGAGACAACAGGAGACCTGAAACTATAAAACCCCTAAAAGAAAACATAAGGGAAAGCTCCATGATATTGGTCTGGGCAGAGATTTCTTAGATATGACCCCAAAAGCACAGGCAATGAAAGCAAAAATAGACAAATGGGATTGTACCAGACTAAAAGGTTTGTGCACAGCAAAGGAAATGACAGAGTGAAGAGACAATCCACAGACTGGGAAAAAAATATTTGCAAATCAAACATCGGATATGGGGCGAATATCCAAAATACACAAGGAACTCAAACTACTAAATAACAACAACAACAAAATACCCCATTAAAAAATGAACAAAGGACTTGAACAGACACTTCTCAAAAGAAGACATACAAATGGCCAACAGATATCTGAAAATATGTTCAACATCAGTAATCAGAGAAATGTGAATCAAAAACCACAATGAGATATTATCTCACACCTGTTAGACTGGCTATTATCGAAAAATGAAAAATAAGTGTTGGCAAGGATTTCGAGAAAAGGGAACTCTGCACTGTTGGTGGTGTTGTAAATTAGTACGATTTTGAAAAATAGAATGAAGATTCCTCAAAAAATAAAAACAGAATTACCTTATGATTCAGCAATTCCACTACTGGGTATATACCCAAAGGAATTGAAATCAGCGTGCAGAAGAGAGGTCTGCACCCCCACGTCCACTGCAGCACTGCTCACAATCGCCAAGACATGGAAACAACTGGTGTCCATCAATAGATGAATGGATTTTTAAATGTGATGTATTTGGAGGACATTGTGCTAAGTGAAATAAGCCAGGTGCAGAAAGACAAATACCGTATGATCTTGCTCATTGTGGAATCTAAAAAAGTCAAACTCATAGAAGTAAAGGGTAGAAGGGTGATTCCCAGAGGCTGGGGGCTCGGGGGAGGTGGACAGGGAAAGGGGAGACATTGGTCAGTGGGTATGATGTTACAGGTAGATAGGATAAGTTCAGGTGTTCTATTGCACAGCAAGGTGACTGTAGTGAATAATGATGTATATTTCAAAATAGCTAAAAGAGGATTTTAAATGTTCTCACCACAAATAAATGGTAAATATCATTTGATAGATGTGATAATTACCCTGATATGATTACACATTGTATACATGTATCAAAATATTGTAGCCCCATAAATATATACAATTATTTGTCAATTAAAAATGAAACTTTTGGCCGGGCGCGGTGGCTCACGCTTGTAATCCCAGCACTTTGGGAGGCCGAGGCGGGCGGATCACGAGGTCAGGAGATCGAGACCACGGTGAAACCCCGTCTCTACTAAAAATACAAAAAATTAGCCGGGCATGGTGGCGGGCGCCTGTAGTCCCAGCTACTCGGAGAGGCTGAGGCAGGAGAATGGCGTGAACCCGGGAGGCGGAGCTTGCAGTGAGCCGAGATTGCGCCACTGCACTCCAGCCTGGGTGACAGAGCCAGACTCCGTCTCAAAAAAATAAATAAATAAAAATAAAAAAATAAAAAAAAAATGAAACTTTTAAAAAAGCAATTGATTAAAAAGAATTTTTTTAAGCTAGTGTGAGCCAAAGGGGCAAGACCACTGGGGCTGGAGCACCCCAAGCCCACGGTGGGCAGTGTTGGGTCAGAGCTGAGCCGGAGGGCTTGGTTTCTCATCTTCTTTCTCTCTTTTTTTCCTTTTGATCCACCCGGCCCCCAAACAAAAGTCAGTGCCTGAGCAGACAGAGACATTTCTCCTTTCTCACTCTCTAGTGAAGAGACCCCATTGTAACCACCGCAGGGGAGAGGTGCCACCCAAGGTCATCCAGGGAGATGGGGGGGTTGGCATCAAGGGCCAGCATGGGGAGTTTCTGTGGCTGCCTGTGGGTTACGCTCTGTTACTCAGGCACATGTCTATGTTTGGGAGCCCCCTGAGGGGTGCCTCACACAGCGAGGGCAATCTGTGTCACTACTGTGAACTCCTCCCTTGGTTTGGGAGTGGGAAGGTGCAGGGCTAACAGATGACATTTGGAAGGGCAGGAAATATTATCTGGCACCCACAGGCCTTCCCAGTGGGATCAGAGCCCAGGCAGCTGGAGGCCGATTTGGGGAAGCAGAGGAAAAACAAGAAAGAGCTCAAGGCCCTGGGTTCCAGTCCTGGCTCTGCAACAAGCTCTCTGCGTGATCTTGGGAAGTTCACTTCCCTTTAATGCCGAGACGACGGACTGGGCAGCATGGTCCCTTTCCACCCTGAGGTCATACAGCCCTGGGGTGAAGCTCAGGGTTGGAGGGCTCAGGCCTCACTTGTTCTCCTGCCCCTCCCTAATTCCCCCACCCGGCCTGACTGACAGCTGGGCCAGTCAGGGCTATTTATGGCTTTGCCTGATGTTGTGCTCCCCTGCGCCTCCCACGCTGGGCCCCACCCAGCTTGGGCCCAGCACCCACCTGCCCAGTCCACCAGCAACATCGCTGGGAGTGCTGCTGCTTTGGCTGTCCCAGAACAAGCCATGCCCTGGGGAAAGAACTCCTCTCCCCACTGGGGACACCATATGGGGTGCCTTCCCTCTGCCCCTGCCTGCCGGATCTGGAGGCCCCACTCCCGCCCAGCCTGGGAGACCCCTCGGCCATCACCACTGCTCTGCCAAGACATGGCCCTGCAGAATGCCCTCTACACTGGGGACCTGGCAAGGTTGCAAGAGCTGTTTCCCCCGCACAGCACAGCCGACCTGCTGCTGGAGAGCCGGGCCGCAGAGCCTCGCTGGAGCAGCCACCAGAGGGGTGAGGGGCATCTGGGGGGTGCTGAGAACCAGGGGGCTGGGCTGACTGCCTCGGCCACAGAGGTCCTAAGGGCTTGAGGGAAAGGAGAAGCCCCCGGCTGTTTCTCCCCAACCTCAAAGCTTGCCCAATAGCCTAAACCTTGGCCCAGGAACACAGTCATGTGGAGCCCAGAATAGCTCCTGCTGGATGCGTGGCCAGGTCAGCCTCGGAGCGTGGGACACAGGGGCCTTCTGTCTGTATTTCCCTCCTGCTCGCTCTATCTCTGCCTTTGGCATATACCTCTCCTCCTCCCCACTCTCCTCTCCCCAACCACATGCTCATGAGTTGGTCTCCAGAAGAGTGCAAGGGGCAGGGAGAGCCCCTCGATGACAGACATCCCCTCTGTGCCAGGCTGGTGGAGAAGCCCAGCAGAGGGTCTGAGGAGCACCCCGAGTCTGGCCCAGGACCCATCGTCACCCGCACGGCCTCAGGACCTGCCCTTGCCTTCTGGCAGGCAGTGCTGGCTGGGGACGTGGGCTGTGTCTCCCGCATCCTCGCGGACTCCAGTACTGGCCTGGCTCCTGATTCCATCTTTGATACCAGCGACCCAGAGCGATGGAGGGATTTCCGCTTCAACATCCGTGCTCTGAGTACGGGCCGGGGCACTGGGCGGTCTCAGTGGGAGAGAGGGGAGGCTGCAGATGGAGCTCTGGGCTCCCTCTTCCTGCCTCTGCCCACCTCACCCCATTGGCTGGAAGGTCTTTGCCTTCCCTGGGGATCTGAGGCCCACGTCTCCCCTCCCTAGGACTCTGGTCTCTGACATACGAAGAGGAGCTGACCACTCCACTGCATGTGGCGGCCAGCCGTGGCCACACCGAAGTCCTGCAGCTGTTGCTGAGGCGGCGAGCAAGGCCAGACTATGCCCCTGGGGGCCGCACCGCCCTGCACGAGGCCTGTGCTGCAGGCCACACTGCTTGTGTTCATGTGCTGCTGGTGGCAGGAGCCGACCCCAACATCGCTGACCAGGATGGGAAACGCCCCCTGCATCTCTGCCGGGGGCCTGGCACCCTTGAGTGAGTGACCCCTCACCCCAACCCCCAGTTCCACTCTGAAGGGAAGCAAAGAGGCCTTCTCAGGGAGGATGGGGGAAAATGTCAGGGACCTGGGGCAGAGCAGTCCAGGCTTGGGGCGCGGGTCAGGGTGCAATTACTTCCCAAGCCATCCACCCGTTGACCCCATGAACTTTGGAGTGGCCTGGACTTTGGACAGTTTTCTGGTCTCCCAGGGGTGGAGGGAGGCTGTGGCAGGGGTGCAGTTGCATGGCCCGCATTGGGAAATTGCCTGGCTCCATTATGGGGAGGTGGTGTTGCTTAAAGTTTTTAAAAACACTTTCTGAGCTTATCCTATGTTCCAGGCACTGTGCTAAGCACAACAGCAACTAAGTCCCTGAGGCCCTGCCCTCAGGGAGCTTACTGTCCAATGATCCAGAGAGGGAGTAGAGGATGGTGGCCCCAGTGAGGACCTGCCTGGGTCCTTCTGGGTAGGGTCTGGTTTTTCATGACAGGTCTAGAATGTCCATATTGGTAAGGCACCCTCAGATCATGGGCTCAAGGGACTCTCACTAACTAAACTCCCAAGAAACTGATGAATACACCCAAATGTGCCAATGTATCATTTATTGTAGGGAATAGTCCTTTGCAGTGACATAAATAATTGCAACCCATGTGTAAGGAACGTTGGAGGATGGGATCCCAATTACAATTTTGTGAACTAACTCTACATCCTATAGAGGCCCTCTCTCTACTGACTGCACACCTGCAGGTCTTGTCTCTTGCCTCTGAAAGGTGCCAAATTATTGACCCTGGGGTTCTCCTTTCACGGACCCTCTCCTTCTTGTTAATCTCATCAGCCTCTAGAGGATTCCATAGACTTAATCACACTATGGTTGAAGATGTGTTCTTTACTAGCGTGGCCCAGTGGAAACCTCATAGGAGCCACATATGCAATTTAGAATGTTCTAGCAGCCCTACAAAAAAATGACAAACGGCCGGGCACAGTGGCTCATGCCTGCAATCCCAGCACTTTGGGAGGCTGAGGCAGGTGGCTTGCTTGAGGCCGGGAGTTTGAGACCAGCCTGGCCAACATGCCTAAACCTTGTCTCTACTAAAAATACAAAAATTAGCTGGGTGTGGTGGCGTGCGCCTGTAATCCCAGCGACTTGGGAGGCTGAGGCAGGAGAATTGCTTAAACCTGGGAGGTGGAGGTTGCAGTTAGCGGAGATTAGATTGTGCCACTGCACTCCAGCCTGGGAGACAAAGTGAGACTTTGTCTCAAAAAAAAAAAAAAAAAAGACAAATATGTAAAATTAAATACATGAAATTACCTTTGTAATATTATTATTATTATTATTATTATTATTATTATTTTGAAGATTTTGCTCAGTGGCGCGATCTTGGCTCACTGCAAGCTCCGCCTCCCAGGTTCACGCCATTCTCCTGCCTCAGCCTCACGAGTAGCTGGGACTACAGGCGCCCGCCACCACGCCTGGCTAATTTTTTGTATTTTTAGTACAGACGCGGTTTCACCGTGTTAGCCAGGATGGTCTCAATCTCCTGACCTCGTGTTCTGCCCGCCTCGGCCTCCCAAAGTGCTGGGATTACAGGCGTGAGCCACCACGCCTGGCCCTTTGTAACCATTTTTAAGTGTGCGGTTTGATGGCATTAAGCACATTCATGTTGTTGTTCGACCATCGCCACCATCCATCTCCAAACTTTATCATCTTCCCAAACTGAAATTCTATCCCCATCAAACACTAACCACCCACCCCACCCTGTCCCCCAAGCCCATGGCAATCACTATTTTGCTTTCTGTCTCTGAATGTGAACACTCTGGGGACCTCACATAAGTGGAATCATGCAGTATTTGTCCTTTTGTAACTGGCTTATTCCACTTAGCGTGATGTCCTCAGACTTCACCCATGTTGTCCCATGTTTCAGAATTTCCTTCCTTTCTTTTTTTACTTTTTTGAGACAGAGTCTCACTCTTTCACCCAGGCTGGAGTGCAGTGGTGAGATCTCAGCTCACTGCAAGCTCCACCTCCCGGGTTCATGCCATTCTCCTGCCTCAGCCTCCCGAGATAGCTGGGACTACAGGCGCCCGCCACCGCTTCCGGCTAATTTTTGTATTTTTTAGTAGAGACGGGGTTTCACTGTGTTAGCCTGGATGGTCTCGATCTTCTGACCTCGTGATCCACCCGCCTCGGCCTCCCAAAGTGCTGGGATTACAGGCGTGAGCCACTGAGCCTGGCCGAATTTCCTTCCTTTCTAAGGCTGAATAACACTCCTTTATATGTGGATAGCACATTTTGTTTATTCATTCACCCGTTGAGGGACACTTGGGTTGCTTCCACATTTTGGCTATTGTGAATAATGCTCCTGTGGATGTGTGGGTACAAATATCTGTAAAGCAGGTTAAATTAATTACATTTTGTTTAACACAACATATCCAAAGTGTTATCATGTTGACATGTAATCAATATAAAATTGAGGCCGGGCGCAGTGGCTCACGCCTGTAATCCCAGCACTTTGGGAGGCCGAGCCGGGTGATCACCTGAGGTCAGGAGTTCGAGACCAGCCTGGCCAACATGGTGAAACTCTGTCTCTACTAAAAATACAAAAATTAGCTGGACATGGTGGCGGGCACCTGTAATCCCAGCTACTCGGGAGGCTGAGGCAGGAGAATCGCTTGAACCCGGGAGGTGGAGGTGGTAGTGAGCCAAGATTGTGCCACTGCACTCCAGCCCTCCAGCCTGGGCGAAAGAGGGAAACTCCGTCTCAAAAAAACAAACAAGCAAACAGACAAAAATTAGCCAGGCATGGTGGTGCACACCTGTAATCTCACTACTCAGGAGGCTGAGGTAGGAGGATCATTTGAGCCTGTGAGGCGGAGGTTGCAGTGAGTGGAGATCACGCCACTGTACTCCAGCCTGGGCGACAGAGAGACCTTATCTCAAAAGAAAAAAAAAGAGAGAGAGATAGGGTCTCTCTCAGTCACCTAGTCTGGATGTGCACTGGTGCGTTCATAGCTCACTGCAGCCTCAAACTACTGGGCTTAAACAATCCTCTCGCCTCAGCCTACAGAGTAGATGGGACTACTACAGGCGCACGCCACCATTCCCAGCTAATTTTTTGTGGAGATGGGTCTCAGTTTCTTACCCAGGATAGTCTTGAACTCCTGGGCTAAACTGATTCTCCACAGCACCTAGCCGGCTCTGTTTCTGAAGAAGAAGGAAAAAAGGCATGCATATAACACAGCGCATCTCAGTTAGGATTAGCCACATTTCAAGAACTCGATAGCCACAGGTGGCTAGTGGCTGCCATTGGATAGTGAGGTTCCACATAATCCCGCATTTTTAGTTCTGACCATGTTCCCACCAGCCTCCCTGAGATCACACCCAGTGATAATCCTTCCTTCCTTTGTGAGAAAACAAATGTATTTTCAAATTATTATGGGGACTTTTAAACATATAGAAAGGCAGACAGGATAACGAAATGAGCTCCCACTCCTCCTGCCAAGTGTCGTCATTTTGAGCTCTTACGATGACAGGTTTTCGGGGGTTGTCTCACGTGCTGCTCACAACCACCTCGGAAGGTGGAGCTGTTATAATTATCCCCATTCTACACACGAGGGAACTGGAGCTCAAAGAGGCCAAGTCCCGTTAGCCCTGAAGTGAGGCACACACGTTGCTGTGACTCCCTGTGCTTCTTGCCATCTTGGAGTCAATCCAATTGGCCAATTTCAGCCGTTTTTATTTTTTATTTTTCTATTTTGAGAAGGAGTCTCACTCTGTCACCCAGGCTGGAGTGTAGTGGCATGATCTCGGCTCACTGCAGTCTCCACCTCCCGGGTTCAAGCAATTCTCTTGCCTCAGCCTCCCAAGTAGCTGGGATTACAGGGGCCCACCACTACACCTGGCTAATTTTTGTATCTTTAGTAGAGATGGGGGTTCACCATGTTTGCCAGGCTGGTCTCAAACTCCTGACCTCAGGTGATCTGACTGCCTTGGCCTCCCAAAGTGCTGGGATTATAGGCATGAGCCACCATGCCCAGCCAATCAGTCTTGTTCTTTGTCCCACTGCCCCATTTCCATGTGCGCCCACTGCCAGGCCCCAAGCCCCCTTCTTCCTCCAGTTCCAGCATGCAGAGCCCCCCAACAGTCCTGCTGCCCCTGGACCCAAATAGCAGCCCTACCCCTACCAGCCATGTCAACTTGCATGAGATCCTCAAACCTCAGTTTCCTCCTCTGTGGCATGAGTGTCTTAAGAGAGCCTACCAAGGGAATGTAGTGAGGATGAAATTAGCTACAACACGTAAAACCCTTAGCAGGCGCTCGTTCTAACCACTCATGTGATAACTGCTGGTGACGTTTATTCCCACGGATGATTTAGTGGATTATCCCAACAAAAAGTATTTGGATTTTAAAGAAGGACACTGTTGGCCAGGCACAGTGGCTCATGCCTATAATCCAGCACTTTGGGAGGCCGAGGCAGATGGATCACTTGAGGTCAGGAGTTCGAGACCAGCCTGGCAAACATGGTGAAACCCCATCTCTACGAAATACACAAAAAACTAGCCAGGCGTGGTGGTGGTTGCCTGTAATCCCAGCTACTCTGGAGGCTGAGGCAGGAGAATCGCTTGAACCTGGGAGGTGGAGGTTGCAGTGAGCAGAGATCACACCACTGCACTTCCGCCTGGGCGATAGAACAAGACTCAGTCTCAAAAAAAAAAAAAAGAAAAAGAAAAAAAAGGAAGGGCACTGTTAATCTCGTAGAATGGTGCCGGGATGACCAGTGATGGGCAGGATGGAGAGTGGGTGGGGGGAGACAGAACCAAGAGCCACCCAAGTGTGTTCCTGCTGGGGGTCCATGCCCGCTTTCCTCCCCACCACCGTCTCCCCCCAATAGGTGTGCGGAGCTGCTCCTCAGGTTTGGAGCGAGAGTGGATGGTCGGTCCGAGGAGGAAGAGGAGACTCCTTTGCATGTGGCCGCCCGGCTTGGCCATGTGGAGCTGGCAGATCTGCTTCTAAGACGGGGGGCATGTCCTGATGCCCGCAATGCTGAAGGCTGGACCCCACTGCTGGCTGCCTGTGACGTCCGCTGCCAGTCCACCGCCAATGCCGAGGCCACCACCGCCCGCTGCCTGCAGCTGTGCAGCTTGCTGCTTTCAGCTGGAGCAGACGCTGATGCTGCGGACCAGGACAAGCAGCGACCCCTGCACCTGGCCTGTCGCCGTGGCCATGCAGCTATCGTGGAGCTGCTCCTGTCCTGTGGTGTCAGCGCCAACACCATGGACTATGGGGGACACACGCCCCTGCACTGTGCTCTGCAGGGCCCAGCTGCAGCCCTGGCCCAGAGCCCCGAGCACGTGGTTCGGGCTCTGCTCAACCATGGCGCCGTCCGTGTCTGGCCAGGGGCCCTCCCCAAGGTATGGGGGCTGCAGGCAGCAGGAGGGCCACCATGGTGAGGGGACAGGGAGACCTAGGCCTGTGCTCTGGTTTGCTTTGGAATGTGGCCTGTGCACATAGATTGGTTCCTTCTGTCTGTCTTTCATTCAGCATGTAAGCAAAGCCCAAATAGGGGTCAAGGTGAAGACACAGATCAGTGGGAAATGTGTGTGTGTGCATGTGTGTGTGCATGTGTACACATGGTGTGCGTGTGTATACATGTGTTTGTGCACGTATGTGCATGTATATACTGTGCATGTGTGATAAAGGTGGACTAGGGGCAGTGGGGCCAGATGATAAAGGATCCAAAAAGACAGAAGAAGTCAGGGCTGATGTGGGTGGTGGGCATTGTTTAAGGGTCTTCATCAGCACAGCAAACTGATGAAAACAGCATTTGAAGAAGCTCCCACTAGCAGTGGGATCAGTTCAGTGATAGATGCAGGAGAGGCTCTCCAAGGGAAGAGGGTGAGCCTGTTTCAGGAGGCTCAAGGTCCCCTGAATGTCTGCAAATGGACATGGTCCCACTTTCTGAGAATCTAGTAGGACCCACAGCCCCCAGAACAGCTGCCACTGTCCTGGCACCTGTGAACATGCCTTTCACTGTCAATTTCAATTTATATCCTACTTTATCTTAATTTCCCCTAAGTGGGTTCAACTTGAAGACCTGTGCTACTGATGCCCTGTGAGGGGGCCTTGCCCCATGCTGTGTCGTGTCTGGAGAGGCGTAGATAATGTCATGGAGGGCGCTGGGTCTGGGATGGGGACATCTGTTCTCAGAGGAGATGGGTCAGAACTGAAACCAACCTCTGAGTAGGCAGGTCCCCTCTGACCCAGACCAGAGTCTTGTCCCACCCAGGCTTGCCTGTCCTGGGACCACCCCTGCTAACCCGTTTGCTCACAAACCTAGAAGCATCTGTCTGGATTCCTAAGCAAGACCAAATAATTAAACAGCCCAAGAGTTCGGCAGATTGGTCTCCCCTTTGGGAAAATACAAGAAAATCAACAATTAACACTAATTAATCTCCTATTAACACTAGATAATTAGGAGACAAGCAATTCCCTGTAATCTGACGGCAGCTCTGACAGCTAATGATTTCTCCAGCAGGCAGGGGCGGGAGGAGGGCCTGGCGCAGTGAAAGGGTTTCCTGGGACCCCACAGCCCTGCTCCACCCCTCAGCCTGTCTCTGGGACCAAAGGGCCTGGTAGAGCAAAGTACCCCATTTGTCCCTTTCCATGATCTGCAGCCCTGCCAGCTGAGGGGTTTCTGTCCTCCCTGCACAGAAGCCTCCACCGCTCATCTGTGATGAAACACCAGCCCCAGCTGGTTCTCTAGGAGCCACCACTTTGGACTTGGTGCTCAGGGGACCTGGATCCAGGATGTGACTTTGATGCTTGTCCGTGTGGGTATAGGCAAGTCACTGCATGTGATACAGCCTCTCCCTAACAGGATGGAAAGCTGTAGGAGAGCACTAGGGAACAGTCGGAGCAAGCACAGCCTTGACTACACACCAGGCACTGCTCTAAGCTGTATTTCCTGTTACAGGAGTTCCTCCGTCCTCCCAGCAACTTCTGAGGTCAGTGGTGACTAGGAATGTAGGCTCTGGAGCCAGACACACTACCTGTGTCGCCTTCGGCAAGTCGCTGAATCTCCCTAGGCCTCAGTTTTGTCATCTGTAACATAGGGATATGACACTATGCCTTCTTCATAGGGTTAGTGTGAGAAGAGTTAATACACATCAAGCCTAGTGCTTAACACTTGTTAGCTAGTGTTGTTCTTGTTATGTAATGTATGAGAAAGCACTTGGTAAGCTGCTTGGCATCATCCCAATGAGGGTATCATTGGAAATGGGAGTGCAAAGCAGGTTGGTGTAGCCTGGAGGAGGCGGGACTGGGATGGCCAGTTTTGAAGGGAGGGAGGAGGAAGAGGCAGGCATTCCAGGCACAGTGAGCTACTTGAGCCCAGTACGGAGGTGGGGATCAACATGGGCCAGGAAGGACAGAGATGGGCCTGAGGGGCAGGTGGAGAGGAGAGTTGGAGAGAACCAGCCTGCTCTTCCCTAGCTCAGGGCAGGAGTGAGGAAAAGAGGCCTCCCGGGACAGACTGATGAGCACTGCTCAGATGCAGGGCTAGAAGCAGAGGCCCCAGGCGTGTAAAATGCTTTCTCCAGGGACCCCTGGAAGGCCAGGCCTTCTGCTCCCACTGGTCATCGGTACTCTCATCTGACAGACAGAAGGGTCTCCTCTCCTTGCAGACAGAGGCTGTTAAACCCCCACTATTAGATGCAATTGTGTGTTTGGCCACATGTGGGTTGTGTGTGAGATACTACCTGAAAGACAGTACTTACCTGTTTTCAGATCTTAAAAGACTCTGTGGCCATCACCTGTAGAGATGCAGCGAGAGTGGAGTGCAGTGGAGGAGGCACGAATCTGCTTTAGGTACTGAGTTCAGGCACAAGCGGGCGTCATAGTGCTGGTGTCTGTCAGGCCACTTTTCTGACCATGTGGACGGTTTGTCCACAGGCTGCTCCACTGCAAGGCTTGCCCGCTTGCTGCATTGGACCACCACCTCAGAGACCTTTCTTGACCACTCCATCTAGGACAGTGCCCTCCCCAACCATGCTCAGTCCCCTGACCCTACATTTTTTTTTCTTTTTTGAGATAGGGTCTCACTCTGTCACCCACACGTGCAGTGGCATGATCCCAGCTCACTGCAACCTCTGCCTCCCAGGCTCAAGAGATTCTTCTGCCTTAGCCTCCCAAATAGCTGGGATTAAAGGTGCATGCCACTACTGCCTGGCTAATTTTTGTATTTTTAGTAGAGACAGGGTTTCACCATATTGGCCAGGCTGGTCTCAAACTGCTGACCTCAAATGATCCACCCATCTCGGCCTCCCAAAGTGTTGGGATTACAGGCATGAGCCGCCACACCCGGCCCCTTCCTATTTTTCATTGCAGCAGCAGATCTGTGAGTGATGACTTCTGTGTTTATTATGTTTTCCCTCTGAAATAGAAGCTCCTGGATGACGAGGACTTTATTTTCCCCACTGTTGGATTCGAAGTGCTTGGCACATAGTAGGCCCTCAATAAATATTTGCTGAATGAACCAATGAAAGCATAAATCTGGCTCCAACTAGATTCCACCCCTGCTCCTACCAAATCCTCTCCTGCTCCTGCAGGCAGTCCATCAGCCTCGGGCTGCCTTGTCCCTTCTCCCTGAATACCCTCCTGGCTCTGGGGTTCCTTTGCCTCCAGAGCCCAGTCCTCCCTCTGTGAGTCCCAGACCCAGCCCCACCCCATTCCCTGGCCCCCTCTTGTAGCGGTCTCTACCCTCACTTGGCATTGGATGGATTCTGTGATCTTTTTATCTGCTCAGGAGCTCCAGCCACAGGTCAGGGACCTCTTCCAGCCAGAAGTAAACCCAGCCCAGAACCTTGTAGAGGCAGAGAGGAGAGCAGGATGGTGGTGTGGTTAAGGGCAAGGGGCCACGCTTCCAGGCCTGGACTGTGGGAACCACAACTTGGGCAAGTTAATTAACTTCTCTGTACCTCAGTTTCCCTTGGCTGTAACGAAGGAAATGGGATAATAACATGGGGATATTAACAGTCCATCCCTTGCAGGGACAACAGTGAAGAGTTCATACATGTAAAGTGCTAGAAAAATCATCTGGCCTGAGTTATGCACAATAGAAAGGTTAGCTGCTGTATTGGCTTCCTGGATCAAACGAAGTACCACAAACTGGGTAGCTTAAAGCAACAGAAATGGAGTTTCCTTACAGCAGTGGAGGCTGGAAGTTTGAAATGCAGATGTGGGCAGGGCTGGCTCCTTCTGGAATCTCTGAGGGAGAATCTGTTCCATGACGCTCTTGTAGCGTCCAGTGGTTTCCCACAATCCTTGGTGTCCTTTGACTTGTACACGTGTCACTCCACTGTGTGCCTTTGTCGTCACGTGGCCTTCTTGTCTGTGTCCATGTCTGTTCGTCTGTTTTCTCTTCTTATAAGAACACCAGTCATATTGCATAGGGCCCACCCTAATGACCGCATTTTAACCTGATTACATTTGCAAAGACCCTATTTCCAAATAAGGTCCCATTCGTAGGTACAGGGGGTTAGGTCTTCAATATATCTTTTGGGGAACAAAGTTCAACCCACAACAACTATTCTGGAGCTGTCTGGTCACTCTGTGTGGACTGACTGGGGACCCAACACGTCTCTGCGTCCCGCAGGTGCTGGAGCGCTGGAGCACGTGCCCTCGGACCATCGAGGTCCTGATGAACACCTACAGTGTTGTGCAGCTTCCCGAGGAGGCCGTCGGCCTGGTGCCTCCTGAAACTCTGCAGGTCAGATTCCAAGGCCCTGACCATAGAGCCTCTCATCCTGGCCCCAAGACTCCCACCCGCTAAACCGCAGCCCCCCATAGAAAGTACCTAAAGACGCACTCATGTCCCAGAAGACAGAACTTGCAGAGTGAACACTCAAACATTCATTGTTTCTAAGAGGTTCTTTCCGGTAGATGCCCCGCCCCTCACCAGCCTACCCAGTGAGGAGGAGCCGGCACTACCTGTCTGAGGCTGCCCCTCACTGAGCCCCTTGTTCTGCCCCCAGAAACATCAGCGTTTCTACTCCTCCCTGTTCGCCTTGGTGAGGCAGCCCAGGTCGCTGCAGCATCTGAGCCGCTGTGCGCTCCGCTCCCACCTGGAGGGCAGCCTGCCCCACGCGCTGCCCCGCCTCCCCCTGCCACCGCGCCTGCTCCGCTACCTGCAGCTGGATTTTGAGGGCGTGCTCTACTAGGTGAGCCCCGGGATCTGTGAGCAGTCACAGCTGCTTGGGGTCCAGGGATGGGTGGAAGGCAAGAGAAGGGTTGGGGAGGGCCCTGGCCAGAACCGGCCCGTCCTCGAACCACCAGAAGCCTCTGAATCCAAACCTCTCCTTCCAGATATCCACGGCCTTTTGAGAGGGCCTGAAAGCAGATGCCCAGCCTGCAGAGGGCGCGCCTCTGCACTAACTCAGGCCAGGTAGCCCTGGCAGCAGGAGGCCCAGCTCGGCAGGCAGGTGTGGATGCTGCAATTCCCAACGCAGAGAAGCGGACCGACAGCGGCAGCCGGGTGATGACTGATGAAGACACACTCCTATTGGGGCTCTCCTGAGGCCCCCTTCTAGCCTGTGCAAACCCTGTATGCGCATTAAAAATCTCCAGGTCTGTGTCTGGTGCTGTCTCCAACAGACCTTCCTCTGAACTGGCTCCCTTGCAGGGGAGTTGGGATGGGCAGACTGACAGGGGCTCCCTGTCTGCCCCACGGTGCCAGCTGCATCACCTTCCCCTTTGGCATCAGCCGGCTGCTAAGGGGTCCCAGGCTTGCCAGCTCCATCAAATGACAGAATGACCACCAGGTGAGAACGCGTTAGAAAAGGCCTAAAGGAGGTGCAGGGTGCACATGGAGGCAGTGCAGAGAGTTGGGCAGGAAGGCACAGGAACCCTTGGGGTAGGAAAGTGAGGAGGCAGGAGAGCCACCCGGAAGGAGGGGCATGTGGGGTGGCCCATCGCGGAGGGTAACCATGGTTCAGGTGACAGCGAAAGGCCCAGGTTTAGAAAAACAGAACCAGTTCTGCCTATTGCCTGACACGGTAAGTCAGGGAGCACCAGAAGCATGCCTGGTTCCTGCCTCTTTTATCTGCTCCTTCCTTAATTTTAGCTCTGGCCGCAAGAGCGCTGAGTTGAAAGTTCTGTGACACAGGTTCTGGTCTTAACTCTGCCATTAACTTGTGGAACGTAAGTCTCTTCCCTCTCTGGGCTCACGTTTCTGCATCTGTAAAAAGAGAGGGAGGAGAGTCCCTGAGGGTCATTGCAGTATCAGGATTTTCAGTACCTGCCAGAGGCCCCAACAGCCGGGAGCTGCCTGCAACCACAGGCGGAGGGCAGGTTGTCGGGACAGAGCAGCCAATCAAGTGCACCGTGATCCCTGACGTCAAGGGTCGCAGGACAGAGTTACCCCAGGCGGCGGAGTGCGCACGCGCTGGAGCTCGCGACTTTCCCGCCAACCGGCACTAGCCAGGCGACGAAGGGCGGGGCCGGGAGGGCGCGAAGAGACAGGGGGCGGGGCCTGGAGGGCGCGAGGCTTTAGGCCGCGCGGACTAGAGCCCGAAGCCGGGTTAGGCGTTGAGAGGCGGCTGAGGAGAAGCGGAGAGGAAGAGAGAGGGCTCGGATTCCCACCCTGGCCTCAAGGACCTTGGGCTGACCGGTCTGTCTGGCTTCAGGTGCTAGGGCGCGGCTCGGGGACGCGGATGCGGGTGGGCAAGCGGTGGAGGCTCCTCGCTGTGGAAACCCCAGGCGGACCCCGACCGCACAGGCCCCACCTCGCGAGCAGGAAGCGGCTGCCCCAAGGCATGCGCGGGAACCTGGTGCGCGAGGCCCACTCCTGTTGAGAGCCTGCGGGGCGCCCCGTGGAGACCGCGGCTCGCGTGGGGGTCCCAGCGGACGCCCTAGTGCTTGCTGGTTTGTTCCGCAGCCGTTCCAGGGCCTGCTGCGTTCAGGCACCGCTGCTCGGCGGCAAGGCCTGCCCTCCAGGCCCCCACCAGGGTCCGCTTGCGTGGGGTAGCCGGAGCGCGGCGCACAGGAGGAAGCAGCAGGTGCTGCCGAGCCCGGGGAGAGACGTGCGGGACGGGGGGTTGGCAGTCGGTGACAGGGAAACCTGCTCTCTGAGGAGGTGACATTTAGCCTGAGACCTGAGTAGAGCAGATCAGCAGGAGTGGCAGGACGGACCGCCCTGGCTGCGGGCGTGGGTCGGGGGGCACCTGCGGCGGTGGTCCAGGCCAGCGGCGGTCGCGGCAGGCGAGATTCGGGATCCCTGGGAAGAACTGGGGGGCCGCCGCCGGGGGTGGATGTAGGGGCTGCAGAATAGCGCTGTCTAGGGTGACTCGCAGGTTTTTGGCTTGGACCCCTGGATGCCAGATGCTAAGATGGGGAAGATGAGGAAGTAACGGGAAGCAGAAGGCCGTTGTTGGGGAGATGGCACTGGAGCCGTCTAGGAAGCATCTCAGAGGCTGTGGCCCCTGGCACGGGGATCTGGAGCCAGGTCGACGCCGGTCTGGGCATCATGCAAGTGCGGGCTCGCTGGCGCGGGAAAGAGTTTGGAGCTCTGCTCCCAGGGAATCCCGACTCCCGCGGATGACTTGCCCGAGACAGTCCTGTTGGTGGATTTTGATGGAAATTCTATTTGATCGCATCCACTTGGTTCACTGTGTGCTTCCGGGTCCCCAGGTTTTAGGTGCTTCATGCCCTGCTGGGAACGAGACACGCTCCTGCCCTCAGTGAATCTTCAGTCTAGTCTGAGAAACAAGCGTGTGAACAACCAGTTAGAATACAAGGGGCAATAGGATGAATGCAAGATAAATGTGGGAGCAGGAGCTGGGGGCATGAAGAGGAGGATGAGGAATGGGGTTGAGATCTGGGAGGGCGTCCCAGAAGGAGGACCCTCCTTTAAAGTGATAGGAAGATCGGGGAGGGTTTCTGGCCACATCTGGAGAGCCTGCGATCGTGGGATGCCTTTTTAAGGACGGGGAAGGGAAGAAAGGCGATGTGGAGTGGTGGCTGTGAAGGGGCTGTGCACAACCTCACATATTGTCCCCTTAGCGGGGCAATGTCAGGAGGGTCCTCACTGGGGTTAGACATTCAGATTCTTGCGAGCCAGGGCGCTTCCTCCCCAGCCTCTTGGCTGTTGGTCCCGCGGGCCCAGAACCTCTCCCTGGTAATTGCTTTTCGTAATGTGTTTGCTCCAAACCAATTTCACGCCTCCGTGAGGACTCCGCCCTGCACTGGAGGCGCGGACCTCCCCACCACCAACCTACCCGCGTATGAACGCGCGGGCTCACACATACGGTACACATTTAACACAACAGACACACAGGGTTCGGGTACCGGGGCACACTAAACATACTGAACCCTACACTTACGCACACTAGACGTTAAGACACTCACGTACAACCCCCCCTCCCCAAACAGTGCATTCCCAGTTAAGCATCTAGAGGCGTCCCGCGCTCTCGCCCTTGGATGCTCAGTTAGTGGTTTCTTTGCCCTCAGCGCGTCTCCTGGACTATCGCCAGGGGGCGCTGCAGCACCCTGCACCTCCTTCGCCGTGCCCGCAGTTGTGCGCTGCTGCCACCAGAGGGTACCCGCGGACAGGCCCGACGCTGCCCACCATGAGAGGACTTTCTCTGGCCAATGAGTGGATTGGAGGTATAGATTTGTGGTCTTTGACTTGAATACTTTGTTTTTTCTTAGCATCCTTGGTGCTGGTTGGCAACACAGGTCAGGCCAGATGATGAGGCCGTGGTGGGCACAGAGGGTAGATTGAAGATAAAATTCCACTGTAGGAGCATTTCCCAAATGTCAGAGAATATGGACAAAGCAGCACTTTTAGAATTCTGTTTTGGACAATGAGACCAGGTACTTGCCCATAACGCGTCTGTTCAGGAATTCAGTAGGAGAACCACAGTTTTTTGCTGGTAAAGAAAGGAGCTAGCTCTGTTCAGATTTGACAGAGGCAAGGTCTGTACTTGGTACTGATGAGAGAGTAAGAAGTAGTTTTTGGAATGCTCTGGATTTCAGGGAAAATGAGTCCCTTCCTTTCTTGGCCACTCTACTCTTTGTCTATTTAGTGCAGGAAGAACTCATTTTGTAAGGTGTTTTTTCATATTCAATTGACTCTTGCCCTTGCTTTTTGACTAGACAAAGTTTTTGTTGTTCTTTTTTTTTTTTTTTTTTTTTTTT